>NW_022680696.1:0-297247 GCF_009764315.1 Trachypithecus francoisi | reverse complement strand
GCAATGGGATATTTTGGAGCGCATAGAAGCTTATGGTGACAAAGGAAATATCCTTATACAAAAACTAGAAAGATGCTTTCTGAGAAACTGTTTTGTCATCTGAGAATTCTTCTCACAGAGTTACACGGACCTTTTCATGTAGCAGATTCGTAGAACACTCTTTGGGAAATATGAGAAGGGACATTTTGGATCGGATTGAAGCTGATGGTGCCAACGGAAATATCCTCAGATATTAACTAGAAAGAAGTTTTCTGAGAAAGTCCTTTGTGATGTGTGAATTCATTTCCCAGAGTTTCTCCTTTCTTTTCATGGAGCAGTGTGCTAACACTGTTTTCATGAAATCTGCAATGGGATATTCCGGAGTGCATTGAGGTCTATAGTGAAAAAGGAATTATCCTCAGATGAATACTAGAAAGAATCCTTGTAAGAAACTGCTTTGTGATGGGTGAATTCATCTGAAAATGTTTCACCTTTCTTTTCATTGAGCCGGTTTCTAGTGCTGTTTTGGGGAATCTGTAAAGGGATTTTCTGGAGCTCACAGAGGCCTATGGTGAAAAAGGAAATATCTTCAGATAAAAACTGGAGAGAAGGTTTCTGAGAAACTGTTTTGTGATGTGTGTATTCATCTCATAGAGATAAACCATTTTGTTTATTGAGCAGTTTGGCCTCACTGTTTCTGTGGTGCCTGAGAAGGGATATTTGGGAGCACATTGCGGCTGATGGTGGAAAAGTAAGTATGTTCAGATGAAAATTGGAAAGGAGCTTTATGAGAAATTTCTTTGTGATGAGTGAATTCATCTCCCAGAGGTAAACCATTCTTTTCCTTGAGCAGTTTGGTAACACTGTTTTTTTGGACTCTATGAAGTCATATTTGGAGCACAGATTAGCCTTTGGTGAAAAAGGAAATACCATCAGACAAAAACTAGAAAGAAGCTTTCTGAGAGACAGCTTTGCGATGGGACAATTCTCTCACAGAGTAAAATCTTTATTTTCATTGAGCAGTTTGGTAACACTGTTTTTTTGGAATAGGGAGGGATAATCAAGAGTGGATAGATGCCAAAGTTGAAAAAGGAAATATCTTCAGGTTGAAACTGCAGAGAAAGTTTCTGATAACTCCTTTGTGATGCATGCATACATCTCATAGAGGTGAAGCTTTCTGTTGAGAGAGCAGTTTGTCATCAGTGTTTTTGTGGTGTCTGAGAAGATGTATTTGGGAATGCATGGAAGCCGATGGTGGAAAAGGAAATATTCTGAGATCAAAACTAGAAAGAAGCTTTCTGAGAAATTTCTTTGTGATGGGTGAATTCAACACACAGAGTTCCACCTTCGTTTTCTTTGAGCAGTTTGGCTGCACTGTTTTTATGGAATCTGTGAAGGAATATTCGGGAGCTCCTAGAGGCCTATGGTGAAAAAGGAAATAACGTCAGATAAAAACTGGATACAAGCTTTTCAAGAAACGGTTTTGGGATGTGTGAATTCATGTCAGAGAGTTTAAACGTTTTGTTTATTGAGCAGTTCAGCATCACTGTTTTTGTGGTATCTGAGAAGAGTTTTTGGGGACACATTGAAGTCAATGGTGAAAAAAGAAATATCCTCAGGTTTAAACTAAAAAGAAAATGTCTGAGAAACGTCTTTCTGATGGTTGAAATCATCTCACAGTTATACGTTTCCTTTCATTGCCCAGTTTGGTAGCACTGTTTTTGTGGAAACTGCAAGGGGATATTTGGGAGCGCATAGAGGCATAAGGTGAAAACAGAAAATTCTTCAGGTAAAAACCAGAGAGAAGCTTTCAGAGAAACTCCTTTGTGATGTCTGTATTCATATCACATGGCTAAATGTTTCTGTTGAGGGAGCACTTTGGCATCAGTGTTTTTGTGGTGTCTGAGAAGGGATATTTGGGAGTGCATTGAAGCCTATGGTGGAAAAGGAAATATCCTCAGATAAGAAGTAGAAAGAAGCTTTATAAGAAACTACTTTTGATGGGTGAATTCATCTCACAGAGATACACAGAAGTTTGCATTGAGCAGTTTAATGATTCTGTTTTCATGGAATCTGCAATTGTATATTTGGGAGTGCATTGAAGCCTGTGGTGACAAAGGAAATCCACAGGAAAAAATAAAGGAAGCTTTCTGAGAAACTGCTTTGTGATGTGTGAATTCATCTCACACATTTCCACCTTTCTTTTCATGGGGCAGATTGCTAACACTGTTTTCCTGGAATCTGCAAAGGTATATTCGAGAGTGCATTGAGCCTTATGGTGAGAAAGGAAATACCCTCAGACAAAAACTAGAAAGAAGATTTCTGAGAAACAGTTTTGGGATTTGAATTCATCTCACAGAGTTTCACGATACTTTTCATGGAGCAGTTTGGTAGCACTGTTTTTGGGGAATCTGAGAAGGCATATTTTGGATTACATCGAAGCTATGGTGACAAAGGTAATATCCTCAGACTAAAACTAGAAAGAGGCTTTCTGAGAAACTGCTTTGTGATGTGTGAATTCATCTCACAGAGTTACACCTTTCCTTTCATGGAGCAGTTTGCTAACACTGTTTTCATGGAATCTGCAAAGGGATATTTATGAGCGATTGGAGATGTTTGGTGAAAATGGAAATATCCTCAGATTAAAACTAGAAAGAAGTTTTCCGAGAAACTACTTTGTGATGTAGGAACTCATCTCATGGAGTTGCACTGTTCTTTGCACTGATCATTTTGCTAGCAATGTTTTCGTGAAATATTTGGTAGTATATTTTGGAGCACATTGAAGCCTATGGTGACAAAGGAATTATCCTCAGTTAGAAACCAAAAAGAAACTTTGTGAGAAGCTGCTTTGTGATGAGTGAATTCATCTCATAGAGTTACACTGTTCTTTTCATTGAGCAGTTTGCTAATCCTGTGTTTTTGGAATCTGCAATGTGATATTTTGCAGCACATTCAAGTTTAGGGTGACAAAGAAAATATCCTCAGACAAAAACTAGAAATAATTGTTTTGAAAAACTGCTTTGTGATTTGTGAATTCATCTCACACAGTTACATAATTCTTTACATGGCGCAGTTTGGTAGCACTGTTTTTATGGAATCTTCAAAGGGATATTCGGGAGCTCCCAGAGGCCTATGGTGAGAAAGGAAATAACTTCAGATATAAACTGGAGAGAAGCTTTTTGAGAAATGGTTTTTGATGTGTTTATTCATCTCACAGAGTTTAAACTTTTTGTTCATTGAGCAGTTCGGCATCACTGTTTATGTGGTATCTGAGAGGATATATTTGGGATCACATCGAAGCCTATGGTGAAAAAGGAAATATTCTCAGATTTAAACTAGAATGAAGCTTTCTGACAAACTACTTTGTGATGGGTGAATTCATCTCACAGAGTGACACCATTGTTTTCATTGAGGAGTTTGGTAGTGCTGTTTTTGTGGAATCTGCAGAGGGATATTTAGGAGCACATAGAGGCCTAAGGTGAAAAAAAAGTTCTTCAGGTAAAAACAGGAGAGAAGCTTTCTGAGAAACTGCTTTATTATGTGTGTATTCATCTCATAGATCTAAACCTTTGTTGAGGGAGCACTTAGGCTTCACTCTTTTTATGGTGTCTGAGAAGGGGTATTTGGGAGCCCTGAAGTCTATGGTGAAAGAAAATATCTGTGGCTCAAGCCTGTAATCCCAGCACTTTGGGAGCCGAGACGGGGGATCACGAGGTCAGGAGATCGAGACCATCTGGCTACACGGTGAAACCCCGTCTCTACTAAAAAATACAAAAAAAACTAGCCGGGCGAGTGGCGGGCGCCTGTAGTCCCAGCTTACTCGGAGGGCTGAGGCAGGAGAATGGCGTGAACCCGGGAGGCGGAGCTTGTGTGAGCTGAGATCCGGCCACTGCACTCCAGCCTGGGGACAGAGCGAGACTCCGTCTCAAAAAAAAAAAAAAAAAAAAAAAAAAAAAAAAAGAAAATATCTTTAGATAAAAACTAGAAAGAAGCTTTCTGAGAACTGCTTTCGAATTTGTGAATTCATCTCACAGAGTTAAAATTTCCTTTCATGGAACACTTTGTTAACACTGTTTTTGTGGAATCTGAGAAAGGATATTTTGGATCACATTCAAGCCTACGCTGACAACAGAAATATCCTCAAATAAAAACTAGAAACAAGCTTCCTGAGAAAAAACTTTGTGATGGGTGAGTATATCTCACAGTGTTAAACCTTTCTTTTCAATGCACAGTTTGGTAGCACTGCTTTTCTGGAATCGGCAGAGGAATATTTGGGAGCACATAGAGACCTAAGGTGAAAAAAACATTGTTCAGGTAGAAACTGGAGAGAACTTTCTGAGAAACTCCATTGTGAGGTGTACATTCATCTCATAGAGGTAAATGTTGCTGTTGAGGGAGCACTTTGGTATCACTGTTTTTGTTGTTGTCTGCAAAGGGATATTTGGGAGCACATTGAAGCATATGGTGGAAAGGGAAATATCCTGATATAAAAAATAGAAAGAAGCTTTCTGAGAAACCGCTTTGGAATGTGTTAAATCATCTCAGAGAGTTATACGATTAACAGTTTTGTAGCACTGTTTTTGTTGAATCTGAGAAGGGATATTTTGAATTGCATTGAAACCTGTGATTACAAAGGAAATTTCCTCAGATTAAAACTAGAAGGAAGCTTTCTGAGAATGTTCTTTGTGATGTGTGAGTTCATCTCACAGAGTTACACCTTTATTTCATGGTTTTGTTTGCTGACATTGTTTTCATGGAATCTGCAAAGGAATATTTGGGAGTGCATTGAGGCCCATGGTGAAAAAGGAAATATCCTCAGATAAAAACTAGAAAGAAGGTTTCTGAGAAACTGCTTTGTGATGTGTGAATTCATCTCACACAGTTTCAACGTTCTTTTCATTTAGCAGTTTGGCAACAATGTTTTCATGGAACCTTCAATAGGATATTGTGGAGCGCATTGAAGCCTATGGTGACATAGGAAATATCCCCAGATAAAAACCAAAAAGAAGCTTTCTGAGAAACTGCTTTGGGATGTGTGAATTCAACTCAAAGAGTTACACTGTTCTTTTCATTGATCAGTTTGCTACCACTGTTTCTTGGAATCTGCAATGGTATACTTTGGAACGCATTGGCACTTAGAGTGACAAAGAAAATATTGTCAGACAAAAACTAGAAAGAAGTTTTCTGAGAAACTGCTTTGTGATTTTTGATTTCATCTCACGGAGCTACATGATTTTTTTATGGAGCAGTTTGGTATCCCTGTTTTTAAGGAATCTGCAAAGGTATATTTAGGAGCTCCCAGAGCCCTACGGTGAAAAAGGAAATAACTTCAGATAAAAACTAGAGAGAAACTTTTTGAGAAACAGTTTTGTTGTGTGTATTCATCTCATGGAGTTTAACATTGTTGTTGATTGAGCACTTCAACATTACTGTTTTTGTGCTATCTGAGAGGAACACGTGGAAGTCTATGATGAAAAAGGTAATATATTCAGATTTAAACTATAAATGAAGCTTTCAGAGAAACTGCTTTGTGATGGATGAACTCATCTCACAGAGTTCCACCTTTCTTTTCTTGGAGTAGATTGTTAGCACTGTTTTTGTGGAGTCTCCAAACGGATATTTGGGAGAACATAGACGCCTAAGGTGAAAAAAGAAAATTCTTAAGGTAAAAACTGGCGAGAAGTTTTCTGAGAAACTTTTTATGATGTGTGCATTCATTTCACAGAGCTAAACATTTCTGTTGAGGGACCACTTGGTATCAGTTTTTGTTGTGTTTGAGAAGAATATTTGGAAGCACCTTGAAACCTATGGTGGAAAAGTAAATGTCCTCAGAAAAAAACTAGAAAAAAGCTTCGGAGAAACTGCTTTGTGATGGGTCAATTTATCTCACAGAGTTACATCATTCATTTCATGGAGCAGCTTTTTAGCACTGTTTTTGTGGAATCTGTAGAGAGATAATTGGGAGCGCATAGAGGTCTAAGGTGAAAAGGGAAAGTTCTTAAGGTCACAACTGGAGAGAATATTTCAGAGAATCTCCTTTGTGATGTGTGCATTCATCTCATAGAACTGAACATTTCTGTTGAGGGAGCACTTGGCATCACTGTTTTTCTAGTGTCTGGGAAGGGCTAATTGGGAGCACATTGAAGTCCATGGTGGAAAAGGAAATATTCCCATATAAAAACTAGAAAGAAGCTTTCTTCAAAACCACTTTGTGATGTCCTAATTCATCTCACATATTTACTCGATTCTTTTCAGGGATCAGTTTGGTAACACTGTTTTGGGGAATCTGAGAAGCGATATTTTGGATAGCATTGAAGACAATGGTCACAAAGGCAATATCCTCATATAAAAACTAGAAAGAAGCTCTCTGAGAAACCGCTTTGTGATGTGTGAATTCATCTCACAGAGTTACACCGTTCTTTTCATTGAGTTGTTTTCTAAAAATGTATTCATGGAATCCGCAATAGGATATTTTGGAGCACATTGAAGCCTATGGTGACAAAGGAAACATCCTCAGATAAAAACCAAAAAGAAGCTTTCTGAGAAACTACTTTGTGATTGTGAACTCATCTCACAGAGTCACACCGTACTTTTCATTGAGCAGTTTGCTAACAGTGCTTTCTTGGAATCTGCAATGGGATACTTCAGAGCACATTGAAGCTTACGGTGAAAAAGGAAATATCCTCATATAAAAACTAGAAAGAAGCTTTCTCAGAAAATGCTTTATGATGTGTGAATTCATCTCACAGAGTTACACCATTCTTTTCATTGGGATGTTTTCTATAAATGTATTCGTGGAATCTGCAATAGGATATTTTGGAGCACATTGAAGCCTATGGTGACAAAGGAAATATCCTCAGATAAAAACCAAAAAGAAGCTTTCTGAGAAACTGCTTTGTGATTTGTGAACTCATCTCACAGAGTCACACCGTACTTTTCATTGAGCAGTTTGCTAACAGTGTTTTCTTGGAATCTGTAATGGGATACTTCAGAGCACATTGAAGATTATGGTGACAAAGGAAATATCCTCATATAAAAACGAGAAAGAAGCTTTCTGAGACACCACTTTGTGATGTGTTAATTCATCTCAAAGTGTTAAATGACTCTTTTCATTTACCATTTTGACAGCAGTGTTTTTGGGGAATATGAGAAGAGATATTTTGTATCATACTGAAGCCTATGATGGCAAAAGAAATATCCTCAGATAAAAGCTAGAAAGAAGCTTTCTGAGAAACTACTTTTTGATGTGTTAATTCATCCCACAGAGTTACACCTTTATTATCATGGAGCAGTTTACGAACACTAATTCCGTGGGATATGCAAAGGGATATTGGAAGTGCATTGAGGCCTATGGTGAGAAAGGAAATATCATTAGATGAAAACTACAAAGAAATTTTCTGAGAAACTCCTTTGTGATGTATGTATTCATCTCACAGAGTTACACTTTCCTTTTTTTGAGCAGTTTGCTAACACTGTTTTCCTGGAATCTGCAATGGGATATTTCAGAGCACATTGAAGCTTATGGTGACAAAGAAAATAGCCCCATAAAAAACTAGAAATTAGCTTTCTGAGAAACCACTTCATGATGTGTTAGTTCATCTGAAAGCATTACACAATTCTTTTCATGGATCAGTTAGGTAACTCTGTGTTTGGGGAATCTGAGAATGGATATTTTGGATCACATTGAAGCCTATGGTGACAAAGGAATTATCCTCAGTTAAAAACTAGAAAGAAGCTTTCTCAGAAAGTTCTTTGTGATGTTTGAATTCATCTCACAGATCTAAACATTTCTTTTCATGGAGCATTATGCTAACACTGTTTCCCTGGAATCTGAAAAGAGATATTTGGCAGTGCTTTGAGACCTATGATGAAAAAGGAAATATCCTCAGATTAAAACAAAAAAAAATCTTTCTGAGAGATTGCTTTCTGATGCATGAATTCATCTCCCAGATTTACACTGTTCTTTTCATCGAGCAGTTGCTAACACTGTTTTTGTGGAATCTGCAAAGGTATATTTGGAAGCTCATTGAAGCTGATGGTGATAAAGGAAATACCCTCATGTAAGAACTAGAAAGAAGCTCTCTGAGAAACCGCTTTGTTATGTGTGAATTCATCTCACAGGGTTACACTATTCTTTATATTGAGCAGTTTGTTAACACTGTTTTCTTGGGATCTGCAATGGGATATTTCGGAGTGCATTGAAGGTTATGGTGACAAAGAAATACCCACAGACAAAAACTAGAAAGAAGCTTTCTGAGAAACGGCATTGTGATTTGTGAATTCATCTCACAGACTTACACAATTCTTTTCATGCAGCAGTTTGGTAGCTCTGTTTTTGGGGAATCTGAGAAGGGATATTTTGAATCACATTGATGCCCATGGTGACAAGGAAATATACTCAGATAAAAACTAGAAAGAAGTTTTATGAGAAACTGCTTTGTGGTGCGTGAATTAATCTCACAGAGTATGCCGTTCTTTTCATTGATCAATTTGCTATCACCGTTTTCTTGGAATTTTCAATGGTATGTTTCAGAGCTCACAGATGCTTATGGTGACAATGGAAATATCCTTAGAAAAAACTAGAAAGAAGCTTTCTGAGAAACCGATTGGTGATTTGTGAATTCAACTCACAGAGTTATATGATTCCTTTCATGGAGCAGTTTGGTAGCACTGTTTCTGGGGACTCTGAGAAGGGATATTTTGGATTGCATTGAAGCCTATGGTGACAAAGTGAATATACTCAAGTAAAGACTAGACAGAAGCTTTCTGAGAAAGTTATTTGTGATGTGTGAATTCACCTCATACAGGTCACCATTGTTTTCATTCAGCAGTTTGATAACACACTTTTCCTGGAATCTTCAAAGGGATATTTGGGAGCATATGGAGGCCTATGTTGAAATAGGAAATAACCTCAGATAAAAACTAGAAAGAAGCTTTCTGAGAAACTGCTTTGTGATGTGTGAATTCATCTCAAACAGATACATGGATCTTTGCATTGAGCAGTATGCTTTCACTGTTTAATTGGAATCTGCAATCTGATATTTCGGAGTGCATTGAAGCTTACGGTGACAAAGGAAATATCGTCATGTTAAAACTAGAAAGAAGCTTTCTGAGAGGCTGCTTTCTGATGTGTGAATTCATCTCACAGAGTTACACTGTTCTTTTCATTGAGTAGTTTGTCTGTTATCTTGGAATCTGCATAGGGATATTTCAGAGTGCATTGAAGCTTATGGTGACAAAGGAAATATCCTCATATAAAATCTAGAAAGAAGCTTTCTGAGAAACCGTTTTGTGATTTCTTAATACATCTTACAGAGTTACACGATTCCTTTCATGGATGAGTTTGGTAGCACTGTTTTTGGGGAATCTGAGGAAGGATATTTTGGATCGCATTGAAGCCAATGATGACAAAGGAAGCATCCTTAGATAAAAACTAGAAAGAAGCTTTCTGAGAAAGGTCTTTATGTTGTGTGAATTCATCTCACAGAGTTGCACCTTTCTTTTCATGGAACAGTTTGCTAACCATGTTTTCATCAAATCTGCAAAGGGACATTTGGGAGTGCAATGAGGCCTATAGTGAAAAAGGAAGTATCCTCAGATAAAAACTAGAAAGAAACTTTCTGAGAAACTGCATTGTGTTGTGTGAATCCATCTCACAGAGTTACACTGTTCTTTTCATTGAGCAGTTTGCTAACACTGTTTTCTTGGAATCTTCAATGGAATATTTTGGAGCACATTCAAGTTTAGGGTGACAAAGAAAATGTCCTCAGACAAATAATAGAAAGAAACGTTCTGAAAAACTGCTTTGAGATTTGTGAATTTATTTCATGGAGTTACACGATTCTTTAGATGGGGCAGTATTGTAGCACTGCTTTCATGGAATCTGCAAAAGGATAATGGGGAGCACATGAAAGCCTATAGTGAAAACGGGGATATAGTCATATAAAAATTAGAAAGAAGCTTTCTGAGAAGCTTCTTTGAGATGTGTGAATTCATCACACAGAATTGCAGCTTTCTTTTCATGGAGTAGTTTCCTAACACTTGTTTTGTGGAATCTGCAAAGGGATACTTGGGAGCACCTTGAGGCCTATGGTGAAAGAGGAAATATCTTCAGATAAAAACTAGAAAGAAGCTTTCTGAGAAACTGTTTTGTGTTGTGTAAATTCGTCTTACAATGTTACACTATTATTTTCATTGAGCAGTTTGATAACATTGTTTTCCTGGAATCTACAATAGGATATTTGGGACACACTGAACCTATGGTGACAAAGGAAATACTCACAGAAAAAAACTAAGAAGAAGCTTTCTGAGAAACTCCTTTGGAATTTGAGAATTCATCTTACAGAGTTACATGATTCTTTTCATGGAGAATTTAGGTAGTGCTGTTTTTGGGGAATCTGAGAAAGGATATTTTGGATCTCATTGAAACCCATTGGGACAAAGGAAATATCCTCAGATAAAAACTAGAAAGCAGCTTTATGGGAAACTGCCTTATGATATGTGAATTCATTTCATGGATTTACACGTTTCTTTTCATGGAGCAGTTTGCTAAGACTATTTTCGTGGAATCTGCAAAGAGATATTCAGGAGTATATTGAGGCCTATAGTGAAAAGTGAAATATCCTCATAAAAAAACTAGAAAGAAATTTTCTAAGAAACTACGTGGTGATATTTGAGTTCATCTTACAGAGTAACATGGTTTGTTTCATGGAGCAGTTTCTTGCCACTGTTTTTTGGGGAATATGAGAAGGGATATTTTGAATAGCATTGAAGCCTATGGTGAAAAACGACATATCCTCAGATTAACCAAAAAGAAGCTTTCTGAGAAAGTTCTTTATGATGTGTGAATTCAACTCACAGAATTATATTTTCATTTCATGGAGCAGTTTGATAACACTGTTTTCTGGAATCTGCAATAAGATATTTTGGAGTGCATTGAAACCTCTAGTGAAAAAGGAAATATCCTCAGATAAAAACATAAAAAAGTTTTCTGAGAAACTGCTTTGTGATGTGTGAATTCGTCTCACAGATTTGTACTGTTCTATTCATTGAGCAGTTTGCTACCACTGTTTTCTTTAAATCTGTAATGGGATATTTCAGAGTGCCGTGAAGTTTCTGGTGACAAAGGAAATATCCTCAGACAGAAACTAGAAAGAAGCTTTCTGAGAAACTGCTTTGTGATTTGTGAATTCATCTCACAGAGTTACACCTTTCCTTTCTTGGAGCACTTTGTTAACACTGATTTCGTGGAATCTGCATAGGGATATTTGCAAGTACCTTGAGGCCTATGGTGAAATAGGAAATATCCTAAGATAAAAACTAGAAAGAAGCTTTCTGAGAAACTGCTTTGTGATGTGTGAATTCAACTCACAGAGTTACACTGTACTTTTCATTGGGCAGTTTGCTAACACTGATTTCAAGGTATGTGCAAAGGGATATATGGGAGCACATTGAGGCCTATTTTGAAAAAGGAAATATCCTCAGATAAAAACTAGAAGGAATTTGTCTGAGAAACTGTTTTGTGATGTGATAATTCATCTAACAGAGTTATACGATTGTTTTCATGGAGCAGTTTGGAAGCACTGTTTTTGGGAATCTGATAAGGGGTATTTTGGATCGTATTGAAGCCTATGGTGACAAAGAAAATATCCTCAGAAAAAAGGTAGAAAGAAGGTTTCTGAGAATGAACTTTTTTGTGTGTGAACTCATCTCACAGAGTTACAGCTCAATTTTCATGGAGCAGTTGGCTAACACTGTTTTAGTGGAATCTGCAAAAGGATATTTGGGAGTGCATTGAGGACTACGGTGAGAAAGGAAATATACTCAGACAAAAACTAGAAGGAAGCGTTTTGAGAAACTGTTTTGTGATGTGTGAATTCATCTCACAGAGTTACACTGTTCTTTTTATGCAGCAGGTTGCTAACACAGTTTTCTTGGAATCTGTAATGGGATATTTCTGAGCACATTGAAGCTTATGTTGACAAAGGAATTATTCTCAGATGAAAAATGGAAAGAAGCTTTCTGAGAAACTGCTTTTTGATTTGTGAATTTATCTCACAGATTTACACGGTCATTTTCATGGAGCAGTTTGGTAGTACTGTGTTTGAGGAATCTGAGAATTGATATTTTGGATCACATTGAAGCCTATGGTGAAAAAGATAATATCCTCAGATAAAAACTAGAAAGAAGCTTTCTGAGAAAGGACTTTGTGATGTGTGAATTCATGTCACAGATTTACACCTTTCTTTTCTTGGAACAGTTTGCTAACACTATTATCATGGAATATGCAACGGGATAATCACAACCACAATGAGGCTTATGGTGAAAAAGGAAATATCCACAGATAATAACTGTAAAGAAGTTTTCTAAGAAACTACTTTGTGATTTGTAAATTCATCTCACAGAGTTACACGATTTTTTTTCATGGCAGAGTTTTGTAGCACTGTTTTTGGGGAATCTGAGGAGGGTTGCATTGCATTTTGGATTGCATTGAAGCCTATGGTTATAAATAATTTTCCTCAGATAAAAAAGAGAAAGAAGCTTTCGGAGAAAGTTCTTTGTGATGTGTGAATTCATCTCACAGAGTTACACCTTTTGTTTCGTGGAGCAGAGGCTAACACTGTTTTTGTGGGATCTGCAATAGGATATTTGGGAGCAATTTGAAGCCTATGTTGACAAAGAAATATCCTGAGATGAAAACAAAAAAGAAGCTTTCTGAGAAACTGTTTTGTGGTTTGTGAATTCATCTCACAGATTTACACATTTATGTTCATGGAGTAGTTTGGTAACACTATTTTTGCAGTATCTGCATAGGGAAATTCACGTGTGCCTTGAGGAATATGGTGAAAATCTAAACATCTTCAGATAAAAACCAAAAAGCAGCTTTCTGAGAAACTGCTTTGTGATGTGTGAATTCATCTCACAGAGTTACACCATTTTTTTCATTGAGCAGTTTGGTAACACTGTTTTCTTGGAATCTGTAATGGGATATTTTGGAGCACATTGAAGCTTATGGTGACAAAGGGAATATCCTCAGACAAAAACTATAAAGAAGTTTTCTGTGAAACTACTTTGTGATGTGTTAATTCATGTCTCTCATTTACACTGTACTTTTCATTGAGCAGTTTGCTAATATTGTTTTCTTAGAATCCACAAAGGGATTTTTCAGAGAGCACTGAAGCTGATCATTACAAAGGAAATAACCTCATATAAAAACTAGAAAGAAGATTTCTGTGAAACTGCTTTGCACAGTTACACCTTTGTCTTCATGCAGCAGTTTGGTAACACTCTTTTTGGAGAACCAGAGAAGAGATGTTTAGGATGGCATTGAAGCCTATGGTGACAAAGAAAATTCCTCAGATAAAAAGTAGAGAGAAGCTTTCTGAGAAGCTTCTTGGTGATGTGTGAATTCATCATACAGAGTTACACCTTTCTTTTCATGGAGCATTTTGCTAATGCTGTTATCATATAAACTGCAAAGGGATATTTCAGAGCGAATTGTGGACTACAGTGAAAAAGGAAATATCCTCAGAAAAAAACTAGAAAGAAGCTTTCTGAGAAACTTCTTTGTGATGTGTGATTTCATCTCACAGAGTTACACTGTTCTTTTCATTGAGTAGTTTGCTAACACTGTTTTCTTGGAATCTGCAATGTTATATTGGGAGTGTGTTGGAGTTTATGGTGACAAAGGAAATATCCTCATATAAAACTAGAAAAATTGTTTCTGAGAAACCAATTTGTGATGGGTTTATTGATCCCAGTGAGTAACATGATACTTTTCATGGATCAATTTGATAGCACTGTTTTTGGGGAATCTGAGGAGGGATATTTTCAATCGATTTGAAGCCTATGGTGACAAACAAAATATCCTCAGATAAAAACTAGAAAGAATCTTTATGAGAAATTTCATCATGACGTGTGAATTCATCTCACAGAGTAACATGATTCCTTTCATGGAGCCCTTTGCTAACACTGCTTTCGTGGAATCTGTAAATTGATATTTGGGAGCATATTGGGGCCTATGGTGAAAAAGTATATATCCTCACATAAAAACTGGAAAGAAGCTTTGTGAGAAACTGCTTTGTGATGCGTGAATTCAACTCAGTTGTTTTCATTGAGCAGCTTGCTAACACTGTTTTCTTGGAATCTGCAATCACATATTTCAGAGCCCATTGAAGTTTATTTTGACAATGGAAATATCCTCATAAAAAAGCTAAAATGAACCTTTCTGACAAACTGCTTTGTGATGTGTGAATTCATCTCACAGAGTTACACTGCTCTTTGCATTGAGCAGTTTACTTACACTGTTTTCTTGGAATCTGAAATCTAATATTTGTGAGGGCTTTGAGCTCATGGTGACAAAGTAAGTATCCTCATATAAAAACTAGAAAGAAGTTTTCTGAGAAGTCACTTTCTGGTGTGTTATTTCATCTGACAAAATTATATGATTGCTTTCATAGAGCAGTTTGGTAGCACTGTTTTTGGTGCATCTGAGATGGGATATTTTGGATCACATTGAAACCTGTGGTGACAAAGGAAATATCCTCAGATAAAAACTAGAAAGAGGCGTTCTGAGAAAGTTCTTTGTGATGTGTGAATTCATCTCACAGAGTTATACCTTTCTTTCCATGGAGCAGTTTGCAAACACTGTTTTCCAGGAGTCTGCAAATTTATATTTGGGAGTGCTTTGAGACCTATGGTGAAAAAAGAAATATCCTCAGATAAAAACTAGAAAAAATTCATCTCACAGAGTTACACCTTTCTTTTCATTGAGCAGTTTTGTGTAGAGGACTACGTGCTCACAAACAAGATGTTCCCAATAAGTCCTGCTCTTGCAAACAAAGCAGGGGGTTCCTGATAAGTCCTGCTCTTGCAAATGAAGCAGGGCATTGCTTACCTGCAAACAGGGAGGACAGAGGAGCCAGCTGTAAACAGCAGACCCTGGGGGCTTGTTTGTGTGTAAACATCTTGAAAATCCAGAAAGTCAGGGAAAGGTCAGAAAAACAACAATGTGTCTTGTGACTTGGTTACATTCCACAAATGACTGTATAAAATAAAGTGGAGCATGTCGTTTGGCGTGGCCGCCATGTTTGTCTTGTCTTGTGTGTTCATTCCTTTGTTTAGGAAACACGTGGACCCCAACATCTGGTGAAGCGAGCAGAGTCCATGGCTCCATGAGAGCAAGGAACCAGAGGGGGAACACCCCAGGCAGGTAAATAAATGAAGGGGTACCCACAGGAAAATTATGAGGAATTCCACCTCTGTGTCTTCTGAATATTTGTGGTTACTCCAGGGACTGTTGATGCCTATAGAAGTAGAAGTAAAAGAAAAGACTTTGAAGCGATTGTTTGCCCATGTTGAACAAATTGTTATTGGTTCCAATATCAAAACAGAGTGCAGTTAAATCGAAAGGAATGGTTACAAGTGGTTACAGTCCTGCGTCGAGCTCATCAGTGAGGGCAAACGATGCCTCTGACTTTGTGGACTTTGTGTAGTTCCATTACTCAGGCATTAGAGTTACTTGAAACTGACTCAGACTGTGGCGATACTGCCACAGGAGGAGAGACATCTGAAGCTTTAGAGAGGAATGATCCTAGAGAGGAATATATTTATGCCCTGGTTGTTGAGGACAAGGAATTGGAAAAGGAGCTATTGCCTCCTTCATCTGAAGGAAATCCTGATTTGCAGCATATTTTAAAGATGTTACAACAGTTGTTAAAATTGCAAGGTGCTGCTGCTCCTGTTTCTCCTATCTCTCCGCCACGAGCCTTCCCTGTTAAAAAGATTTCCCTTTACCTCCACCTCCAACCTCTTTGCCTATGTCAGGTCAGGTTTTCTCTGTGCCTTTTCCTCCTTTAGGAGAAAAGAAGGAATTGAAGGAAAAGGATGATTTCGAGGAATTAGATCTATTCCCAAAGCATGGGCTGCTTTCGGCCCCAATGCTCAGTTCCCAAACGGTGGCCAGAATGTGACTTTTACAGCCCTACAATTTAAATTTTTGAAAGAAATGAAAGCTGCAGCAAAAATTATTAAGACCTTTAAAGGCCAGTGGAGCTAATTTAGATGAGTATATTCGGGCTTGTGCAGGCATTGGGAGAGCTATTTACAATGCTCAATTGTTAACTGGAGCACTTTCTAAGGCCTTAAGGAGTAATTCTAAACAAGGTGTATGTTTTCCTTGTGGGAAACCCAGCCATTTTAAGAAAGAACATCAGAAAAAACTGGGCTTCCCTATTGCAAAAGAGAAAAAGTTACCCTCTGGGGAGTGCAAACGATGTGGAAAAGGTTGACATTGGACAAATGAATGCTGTTCACAAACTGATAAGAGTGGAAATTTATTGTCAATCCTCCCGGGAAACGGGAACCAGGACCCGCAGGCTTGGGGCCCCAACAATTACAATGCAGGCCTACCACAATACCCAGTGAGTGATGGCTTACAACATCAAGGAATGATTTTGAGTCGTTCTTAAGCGTATCACCCCATACCCCTGTTTCCCAGCTTTATGCTGCAACTAAGCAGACTGCTGCTGCTGACTTAGCTATTACTCAAACTTATACTCTGTCTCCTAATGGAGGAATATATAAGTTAACTACTGGAGTGTGTGGCCCTTTGCCAAAGGGACATTTAGGACTTTTGTTAGGTTGAAGCAGCAGCGCTATGCGGGAGTTAATGGTGGTCACAGGAATTATTGATCCTGATTTTACTGATGAAATCCTTATTATGGTACAAGTCTCACAATTTATGCGCCTAGAGGCAGGGGAACGTATTGCACAATTGCTTTTATTGCCTTTTTTCCTTTCTTATCTAGAGATGTGTCTCATCAAGGAGGTTTTGGTAGTACTGGGAAAACTGTTTTCTGGGAAACTTTAGTTTCTGATCAAAAACCTTTATGTTCATTGCAAATTAATAGGATGCTTTTTGAGGGATTTGTTGACACAGGAGCGGATGTATCTATTATATGTTTGGCTCAATGACCTGATCATTGGAAAAAGAAACAAGTATCGGTTACTCTATCTGGCCTAGGTACTGCTTCTATAGTCTACCAAAGTGTTGAGCCCCCTGAGCTGTGTAGGACCTGAAGGACAACAAGGAAAAGTGTTCTTTTATATTGTTCCCATTAATATTGACCTTTGGGGCCGTGATCTTTTACAACAATTTGGTGCCTTTTTAAGCATTTCTCATATTTCTTCAGCTGCCAAAAATATGATGTTCAAAATGGGCTACAATCCTTTAAACTCTTAGCCACTGTCCACCAGCCTCAAGCTTTACATTTGAAGTGGAAAACTACAAGTCCTGTTTAGGTGGAACAGTGGCCATTACCTAAAGAAAAACTTAAGGTTTTAAAGAATTTAGTTAAAGAACAATTGGCTGAGAGGCTTGTTGAACCAAGTACTTCTGCATGGAAATCCCCTGTGTTTGTCATTAAAAAGAAAAGTGAAAAACGGCACTTATTAACTGATCTTAGCGCTGTAAATGCTTGTATTCAACCTATGGGAACTTTACAACCTGGGCTTCCTAATCCAGCTCTTATCATCTCTACCTACAAATTGCAACATCTATTTGCTACCTTGGAAGGAGATTCAGATTTAAATAGTTCTCGTAAATTATCCCCTGTAGCAGAAGAATTGTCATTTGTAGAAAATGAATTAGTGAAGCCCACCTTGATATATTGCACCCAATATTCCACTTTCTTTGTGTCTTTTTCATACTCCCCATTCATCAACGGCCATTTTACACCAAGATAATAATATTCTGCAGTGGCTGATTTTGGCTACTAAAGCCGTTAAAAAAATTCACCTATATATTGATAAATTGGCTGAATTAATTATTAAAGGACGACATCGAGCTTGTCAGTTGCTTGGTGCTGAACCTATAAAAATTATTACCTGATTATCTAATCAATACATTGAATCTCTGTTGGAAATTCGTGAGGCTTGGCAAGTGGTTTGCGCTCAGTACACTGGTTCTTTTTCTCAGCATTATACTGATTTGTTTTTCTAAGAACCACCAGAGAGAGCACAAAAGGACCAGCGAGTAGGCAAGGCTAGAAGCAAAACTGCAAATTTATTCTTGATCATCTAGCTTCAGTGAAGAAAGTGTGGGGGTAAGGTCTGTCGGTCTCTGGCAAAGGAGGCCAAGAGAGTAGCCCGGTAAAGCCCTCGGGTGGAGTTCCTGATACAGTCTCAATAAAAATAGGGGCTGAGGAAGCCCACCACAGTGTGCCCGCTGAGAGTGGCTTTTCTAGGAATGGAAGGGCAATAGGCGGGGCACGGGTGTGTCGGGGAGGGGGAGGAGCTCCACAGGTGCCACCAGGTAAATCTTGGTCTCTTTGTATTGGCATCACCTGGTGCATGACTGATTAATCTGCACCTTCCCGGGTGCCAGCTGCATTTTCGCATGCGTGGGAAAAATTGGTGATGAAGAACCCAGAAGTGGGCCATCTTACCTCTGTTCGTCCAAACAACCCAACCTTTTATTGATAATAGTGATAAGGGGTGCCGTGGTCTATCTGGCTACTTCCTGCTGTTAAGGGGCGTCGTTAAGGTCGGGGTCTATGGTTGCCATTTGGACTCACGGATGAAGAAGCACCTGGTTGAAGGTGACAGGAATTCAGTTCCTTGAATCTTGGCTTGAAGAAATTTGATCAAAATGGGGACAAAACATAAACTAAAGCACAGTATTAGTATAGGAATAAGGAATGGAAGCATTTGTTGGAATATAGGCAAAACCCAGAAGGATGATCCTGGCAAGGTTGGGGAGTATGAGATAGTAAAGAAAATTTAGTAAATTTGAGGCGAGTGGGGGAAAGCTGAACTGATTTCCACTGATTGCTTTCAGTGGGGGCCCTTTTTAGCTGAGAAATATGAATCCAATGCGTGTGTCCTAGAAGTTTTGCTGCTGTATGTGTAGACAGGAGGACAGTGTATGGGCCTTTCCACCTGGGCTGTAAGTCTTTGGCTGAATATCTTTTATGTATACTTGGTCTCCGGGACTGAGGAAGAGATGTGGGTTGTAAGCATCTGTTGGAGGAGGGTGTGCTAACTCAGTGTGTTGTCTTAGGAGTGTCTGAGAAGAGTGAAATATGGGAGATAGTTCACCAAAGGGGAGGGCAGGGAGGTATTTGCTGGAGGGTTAAGGGCCGTCCGTAGATGAATTCCAACAGACTGAGGCCTGTTGGGCTTCAAGGTGCTGCCCGCAGCCGGGTCAGGGCTAAGGGAAGGAGAGTTACCCACGACTGCCGGGTTTCAATTGAGAGTTTGGTGAGCTGTTGTTTGATGAGTCCGTTAGCCTTTTCCACCTTACCAGAAGACTGAGGCCTATAAGGAATGTGGAGTTTCCAGATAATGTGTAAGAGGGCTGCTACCTGTTGGACTACCTTAGAGATGAATGCTGGACCATTGTCGGATTGAAGAGTAACCAGAAGGCAAACCTAGAGATAATATGTTCAGTGAGTATAGAGGCAACAATATTAGTGGTTTCTCCTGTGGTGGGATAGGCCTCTATCCACCCTGAAAAGGTGTCCACAAGGGTTAAGAGGTATTTGAATTTTTATGTCTTTGCATATGTGTGAAATCAATTTGCCATCTTCACCTGGTTGGTGTCCTCTGAGTTGGTGACTGGGATGGTGATTACACAATGCACCTTGAGGATTTGCCTTTAGGCAGGTAGAGCACTGCTGATTAATTGTAAGTAAATGTTTTTGTAGTGTTGGACAATGGAGAAGGGGATTTAGAAAATTGAATAAGGCTTTGGGTCCTATATGTAAAGAATTATGTATGTCTGTTAGAATGGTATAGAGTTGTATTTCAGGAATAACTAATTTGTTATTAATATATATCCAGTCATCTGTAGTTAATTTGGCTGTTGGATTTTGTAATAGTTTAGCCTTTTCTTCCTGAGTGTAATTAGGGGCATACTGGGGAGAGAGAAAACAGACAGAAGGAGGCTTAGAGGGGAAAATCCAGCGGCTGACTTGACAGTGACGTCAGCAAAATTATTGCCAGCTGCTACCGGGCTAGATGAAGTTTGGTGACCTTTACAATGTATAATGACTACCTTGGAAGGTGCCAACAGTGCATCTAATAGTTTGAGTATTTGGGTTTTGTTAATAATAGGGGTACCGCAGGTGGTTAAAAACCCTCTCTCTTTCCAAATGACTGAATGAGTGTGTGCAATTAGGAAAGTATATTTAGAATCTGTATATATGTTTACTGTTTTTCCTTTTGATAGGAGGAGTGCCTTGGTTAATGCAGTAAGTTCTGCCTGCTGAGATGTGGTCCCTTGTGGTAGGGGATTTGCCTCTAAAACTGTGGAGGAGGTAACTACTGCATATCCTGCCTGTCTGTTTCCTTGAGGGTTGATAAAGGAGCTGCCATCCACAAATAGGGTTAATTGTGCATTCTGAAGGGGCCGGTCATGCAAGTGTAGGTGGCTGGGGGTTTGAGCCTCCAGGACCTCAGCACAAGAATGTTTAGTATGGGGTGGTTTAAGAGGGTCTGGCAGCAAAGTGGCTGGATTTAGAGAAGAGCAAACTTCTAAAGTAACAATGGGGTCTTCTATGAATAAGAGATGAAAAAGTTGGAGCCGCGAAGGAGTTAAGTGGCTAATACTTTTATGAGAGATGAGATCCTGAAGATGATGTGTGGAAAGGACTGTTAGATTACTGCCTCTAATGAGCTTTTCTGCTTCATTAATTGCTGCCTGGCTAACAACTACAGGGTCAGGCAGGCTGCCGCTGCTAACGCACGCAGACAGGGTTGCCAGCCTTGTACAGTTGGGTCTAGTTGTTTGGATAGATAGGCCACAGGGTGGTGGGTGCTGCCAACAGGCTGGGCTAAAAGACCAACTGCCACTTTCTGCCTTTCATCTGTAAAGAGTTGGAAGGGATGCTGAAAATCAGTCAGTGAGAGAGTAGGTTGTGAGAGAAGGCAAGCTGTTAAGCGGGTGAAATAAGTCGAGATTAACTTGGGGTTGGACAAAGGCCCATGTGGAGTTTCTTTAACTGCAGCATATAAATGTTTGGCTAAGATTCCAAAATTGGGGATCCAATGTCTGAAGAAACCTATTAGACCTAGGAAGGATTGAATTTCTTTTGCATTTTGAGGAGGAAGAAGGTTTCGTATTAGGGCCATACGATCCGTAGTTACTGACCGGGTTGTTGGGTTGATTTCAATTCCTAAGTATATGACGGTTTGGCAAGAAATTTGGGCCTTGTGTTTAGATACTCTATAACCTAGTGAACCTAAATGATTAAGGAGAGTTGCAGTGTCTAGAAGAGAGTCTTGTTTGGTAGGGCTACAAATTAGGAGATCATCTACATAGTGCAGAACTTTGCTAGTAGTGAGAGGGCAGGAGGCAAGGTCTTTTGCTAAAGCCTGACCGAAGAAATGGGGCCTGTCCCGGAACCTTTGTGGAAGAACTGTCCACATCAGTTGAGTGGATATATGTGTGTCTGGGTCTTCCCATGTGAAAGCAAAAAGGAACTGGCAGTGTGTGTGTAGGGGTATGGTAAAGAAGCATCCTTAAGGTCTAGCACAGTAAAATAAGTAGAATTAGTGGGGATATGGGACAGAAGGGTGTAAGGGTTGGGAACTACAGGATGCGTGGGACGGATAGCCTCATTGACTAGCCGAAGATCCTGTACTAACCTATACGTTCCGTCTGCCTTCTTAACTGGAAGTATTGGAGTGTTACAGGGGGAATGTATGCGGACAAGAATATGTCGGCTATATAGTCGCTTAATAATTGGCTTTAAACCTTGCAGGTGTGTCGGAGAGAGAGAGAATTGGGGGCGGTTTGGGAAACGAGTGGGATCTTTGAGCTTGACAAGAACTGGTGGGTGGTGGGCCGCTATGACCGGAGTGGAAGTGTCCCACACTTGAGGGTGTACAGAAATAGGAAAGATAGGGGGTGGAGGCAACATAGGAGAAGCGTGTACGCCTGCACAAAGCATAAGCAACAGGTTGTGAGAGGGTTGAAGGGGAGTGGATGGGTTGGTGGGAATGAACATGGAGGCCTTTAAGGTGCTTAAAATGTCTCGGCCTAATAAAGGGCTAGGGCATGAGGGTATAATGAGGAAGGAGTGCGCAAAGTAGTTGTTAGCCAGGCAGCAATTAAGGAATGGAGTTTTTCGTGGAGTGGATGGCTTTCCGTCCACTCCTACTACAGAGATATTGGATGAAAGGCTAGGTCCAGAGAAGGACGGCAAAACTGAATAGGTAGCCCCGCTATCAATTAACAAATTGTCTTACCCACTACCAGTAGAGTTACCCGCGGCTCGGCGAGAGTGATGGGGGTCCCCAAATCTTGGCACCTTCAGTTGTCGTCGTCCAGATGTAGGAGCTGGAAGGAGCTCCCAGGATCCTGGGAAAGGGAGTCACGTCAAGACACGGCACCTGTTCCCAGGGTGGGGCAATCAGACTTCCAGTGTCCTTCCTGTTGGCAAATAGGGCAGGGGATTGCTGGTGGACGAGGGTTAGGACATTCACTGGCCCAATGTCCTGATGCCTTGCACTTATAGCAAGGCTGCGTTGGGGCTCGAGGACCCCGTGGACACCTGTTGGCATAGTGTCCTGCCTTGCCGCACCTATAGCACGCTCCTTTTGTAACCTTGGAGTCTGCAGGGTGTGTACTCTCTGATCTGGGGTTATGACTGGGCTGTAAAGCCACTGCTAGGAGCTGTACTTTCTGTTTCAGGTGAGCCTGTCGCTGTGCTTCAGCCGTCTCCTCTCTGGAGTTATAGACCTTAAAGGCTAATTTAACTAGGTCTTGTATTGGTGCCTGAGGACCATCCTCTACCTTTTAAAGTTTTTTACGAATGTCAGGAGCTGACTGAGAAATGAAATAAGACGCCAAAATGGTGTCCCCTGTGGGGGAGGCCAGATCTAACCGAGTATATTGGGTTAGAACCTCAGTCAGCCTATTTAAGAATGTGGCTCGATTTTCTTCCGGATTTTGAATAATTTCTTTTAATTTGTTAAAATGTACAGTTTTGTTTGAGGCTGCTTACATACCAGCCAACAAACACTGGACCATTATATCTCACTACGGCGCCCAGACTGGCCTACTTGGTAGTCCCAGTCTGGGTCTGCCGAGGGGACTGTTTGCTCCCCTAGTGGAATGGCCGCATCAGTTAAATGTAGTGGTTGGCGTGCTGCCTGGCGGCCACTAGGATACACTCCTGCTCCTCAGGGTTTAGGGTGGAAGTTAGGATCACCTGGAGGTCATGCCAAGTTAAGTCATAGGCCTGACAAAGATATCTAAATTCCTTTATGTATATGGTAGGATTAGCTGAGAAATCACCTAAACGCTTCTAAATTTTGGAAAGATCGGCCAATGAAAAAGGGATATGTACTCTGATTACCCCCTCTGACCCAGCTACCTCTCACAAAAGTGCTAACACTGTAGGAGGGTGTGGGGCAGGAGTAGGGGCATCAGCAGGGCACTTAGAGAGGGTGTGGGCAGAAACAGGAGACTCAAGACAACCAGTTGGGGGCCCCAGAGGAGGCACAGGACCAAGTGGATTACTAGTAGATAAGGAGGAGGAAGGAGGGGTCTGGATGGGAGGAGAAAGAGGAGTATAAGGCAGAGGTGAAGGTGCGGAAACAGAAGGAAACCCTAGGTCCTCCAGCTGAACAGTAAGGAATGAAGACTCCTCTTTTTCGAGTTCCTGTGAGCCGGCGTCCTTGGCCAGCATAATCTGCACCAAAGAACACCGGCTACACAAGTCGGGACGAGAGCGTAAAGCCCAAAAGCCTTGTATGTAATTAATTTCAGACCACTTGCCTAGCCGCTGGCAGAAATTGGTAAGGTCGATCAAAACATTGTGGTCTAAAGTGCCCTCTGGTGGCCACTGAGACTGATTGTCTAGTTATATTGGGGCCATGCCACAGTGGAAAAAAAAATTAACCGCTTCCTCCTAAGGTCTTGTTGAGCTGTAAGATTTTTAAATTGGCTAGGAGGCACCCTAAGGGGGTGCTCTTTGAAAATTTAGACTGGGGGCTTCCCATTTGTTTCCTCTTTACTTACACAATGGACACAATGGAAATGGAAGTAGATCTCTGCCTGGCTTCAAAGCATCCTTTGGAACCACCACAGACAGACTGGAGGCTCTTGGAGCCAAGGTGGAGATTACCTTCAGGCGGACATCTTGAACGGGTCTCCCGGGCCACGTGGTGGCTCCCGAGCCACTTGGTGACTCAAAAGTGGGCCTCGGACCCGTGTCGAGGGAGGTAAAGAGGAGACAAGGGCACTTACCCCAGAGAGGCCATGAGAGGGAGGAAAGCGGGTCTCAGGTCCTGGTCTGTCTGCGGAGTAGGAGAAGGAGGAGTTTCCTCAACCCTTAGAGGCCTGAGGAGGGATCTCCTCCCGGGTTTCGGCACCAATGATTTGTTTTTCTAAGAACCACCACAGAGAGCACAAAAGAACCAGCGAGTAGGCAAGGCTAGAAGCAAAACTGCAAATTTATTCTTTGATCATCTAGCTTCAGCAAAGAAAGTGTGGGGGTAAGGTCTGTCCGTCTCCAGCAAAGGAGGCCAAGAGAGTCACCCAGTAAAGCCCACGGGCGGAGTTCCTGATACAGTCCCGACGAAAATAGGGGCTGAGGAAGCCCGCCACAGCGTGCCAGCTGAGAGCAGCTTTTCTAGGTGTGGAAGGGCAATAGGCAGGGCACGGGCATGTCGGGGAGGGGGAGGAGCTCCACAGGTGCCACCAGGTAAATCTTGGTCTCTTTGGATTGACATCACCTGGCGCATGCCTGATTAATCTGTGCCTTCCCAGGTGCCAGCTGCATTTTCGCACGTGTGGGAGAAATTGGTGATGAAGAACCAGAAGTGCTCCATCTTACCTCCGTTCGTCCAGACATATAATAGTAATAAATTATTTGCTTTTCTGCAACAATATTCTTTACCACTCATATTCGTTCTCATTCAGCTTTGCCAGGACCTTTATCTTTTGGCAATAATCAGATTGATTCTTTACTTATTGGCAGTGTCCAATGGGCTCAGGATGAGCATCAACTACATCATACTAATAGTTTAGGATTACAATGTTGATTTTCTATAACATGCCATCCAGCCCGAGCTATTGTCAGAGCCTGCCCATCTTGTGCTCCTATTATTGCACCTTTTTTAAGTCCAGGTATAATCCTCAAGGCATTCAACAAAATCACATTTGGCAAATGGATGTAACTTATGTTCCTTCTTTTGATCGTTTAAAATATGTTCATCATACAATTGATACCTGGTCACATTTCCAATGGGCCACACCATTGCCTTCTGAAAAGGCTGACTCTGTTATTACTCATTTACTTACTTGCTTTGCAGAAATGGGAGTTCCTGCTGAACTAAAAACTGATAATGCCCCTGCTTATTGCTCTCGCAAATTGGCTGCCTTCCTTTCTTTTTACCATATTCATCATTCCACTGGTATTCCATTTAACAGTCAAGGTCAAGCAATTATTGAAAGAGCCAATGCTACCTTAAAATTACAACTTTTGAAACAAAAAGGGGGAGATGGGCGAGATTCCCCAAAACACCAAATTCTGAAAGCCCTTTTTACTTTACATTTTCTCAACCATTGATACGAATTACAGCAGTCTGCAGTGGTGAAACATTTTCAACAGCCTTTAGAAAAGCCGCAGAACAGTAATCTGTGGGTGTATTATCTTTCATTACAAGGGAAATATTTAAAAGGAAAAGTTTTACAATGGGACTGAGGCTATGCTCTTGTCCTTACAGGTGCCAGAGGAGTGGTTTCCATCTCGATGGTTGAAACAGTGCCATGGCGAAGAGGAGCCAATCTGAAGATTCCTCAAGGAATTTCAGGAGCTGAATCTGAGAGCTCAGAGAACATTCACCTTCGGGACTCGATGTGCGGAGCCCCCAACATGGGGTCAACTGAAAAAGCTTACTCAGAAAGCTGAAGGGGTTGTTCAACAAGCTGGGCAGCCCAAAACCCCACTGGCTTTATTCCTGGCTATGCTGGCCATAGTAAATTATCAGAAATACAAGAATTAACACAGAACATTTCTGAAACATTTCACAATCAGTTACTGCTGCTGACTCGTGTAGATTTGATGACTGGTATTGCACAAAGTTTGACGTCTTTGAACCCTATGAGCCCTGTAAAAACTTTGCTGACCTCTGTTTCTAGCAATGTATTGATTGCTGTTCTTGTTTTCATCATTTTCACAGTCTGCTGGAGACGGTGCCAAAGGGCAAACACCGAATCCCAGCAAGCCCAACATGTAATGATGGTTTTGAAAGAAATTCAAACTTGTAAATAAAGAAAGGGGAAATGTAGAGGACTACATG
Source organism: Trachypithecus francoisi (assembly GCF_009764315.1). Taxonomy (NCBI): domain Eukaryota; kingdom Metazoa; phylum Chordata; class Mammalia; order Primates; family Cercopithecidae; genus Trachypithecus; species Trachypithecus francoisi. Next base: position 270,955 of record NW_022680696.1, on the reverse strand, counting down.
CTCGCAAATGAGACATTCCTGGTAAATCCTGCTCTTGCAAATGAAGCAGGGCGTTCCTTCCCTGCAAACAGGGAAGACAAAGGAGCCAACTGCAAACAGCAGACCCTGGGGGCTTGTTTAAATGTAAACATCTTGAAAATCCAGAAAGTCAGGGAAAGGTCAGAAAAAAAACAATGTGTCTTGTGACTTGGTAACATTCCACAAACGACTGTATAAAATAATGCAGAGTGTGTCGTTCGGGGTGGCCGCCATATTTGTCTTGTCTTGTGTTGTCTTGTGTGTTCATTCCTTTGTTTAGGAAACACGCGGACCCCAACAGTTTGGTAGCACTCTTTTGGGGGAATCTGCAAAGGGATTTTCTGGAGCTCATAGAGGCCTAGGGTGAAAAAGGAAATATCTTAAGATAAAAACTGGAGTGAAGGGTTTGAGAAACTGTTTTGTGAGGTTTGTATTCACCTCATAGAGATAAACCATTTTGGTGATTGAGCAGTTTTTCAGCACTGTTTTTGTGGTGTCTGGGAAGCGGTATTTGGGAGCACATTGAGGCTGACGGTGGAAAAGTAAATATGCAAAGAGAAAAACTAGAAAGGAGCGTTCTGAGAAATTTTTTTGTAATGGGTGAATTCATCTCACAGAGGTAATTGATTCCTTTCATTGAGCAGTTTGGTAACCCTGTTTTTGTGGTATGTACAAAGGGATATTCGGAGCGCAGAGAAGCCTATGTGAAAAATGAAATACCCTCAGATAAAAACTAGAATGAAGCTTTCTGAGAGACTCTTTTGTGATGGGCGAATTATCTCACAGAGTTAAAGCTTTCTTTTCATTGAGCAGTTTGTTAGCACTCCTTTTGTGGAATATGCAAGGGATATTTGGAAGCAGATATAGGCCAACGTTGAAAAAGGAAATATCTACAGGTAAAAACAGGAGAGAAAGTTTCTGATAACTCCGTTGTGATGTGTACATTCATCTCATATAGTTTAATCTTTCTGTTGAGAGAGCAGTTTGGCATCACTGTTTTTGTGGTGTCTGAGAAGGGATATTTGGGAGTGCATGGAAGCGGATGGTGGAAAAGGAAATATCCTGAGATAAAAACTAGAGAGAAGCTTTCTGAGAAATTTCTTTGGAATGGGTGAATTCATCACAAAATATACACGATTGTTTTCTTTGAGCAGTTTGTTAGCACTGTTTTCATGGAATCTGCAAAGGGATATTTGGGACCTCCCAGACGCCTATAGTGAAAAAGGAAATAATTGCAGATGAAAACTGCAGAGAAGCACTTTGAGAAATGGTTTTGTGATGTGTGGATTCTTCTCACAGAGTTTAAAGTTTTTGTTCATTGAGTAGTTCATCAACAGTGTTTTTGTGGTATCTGAGAAGTGTTATTCGGGAGCACATTGATGTGTATGGTGAAAAAGGAAATATCCTCAGATTTAAACTAGAAAGAGGCTTTATGAGAAACTGCTTTGTGATGTGTGAAATCATCTCACAGAGATAAACCTTTCTTTTCTTTGAGCAGATTGGTAATACTGTTTTTGTGGAATCTGCAAAGGGATATTCGGGAGCACATAGAGTCCATTGGCAAAAAAAGAAGAATTTTAAGGTAAAAATTGGAGAGAAACTTTCTGAGAAACTCCTTTGTGAGGAGTGCATTCAACTCATAGAGCTAAACGTTTCTGTTGAGGGACCACTTTGGCATCACTGTTTGTGTGGTGTCTGAGAAGGGATATTTGGGAGCACATTGAAGCCTATGGTGGAAAAGGAAATATGCTCAGATAAAAACTGGAAAGAAGCATCCTGAGAAACTACCTTGTGATGGGTCCATTTATCTCAAAGCATCACACCATACTTTTCATAGAGCAGTTTTTTAGCACTGTTTTTGTGGAATCTGCAGAGGGATATTTGGGACCACATAGAGGCCTAAGATAACAAAAAAAAAATTCTTCAGGTAAAAACAGGAGAGAAGATTTTGGAGAAACTCCTTTGTAATGTGTGCATTCATCTAATAGAGCTAAACGTTTCTGTTGAGGGAACACTTTGGCATTACTGTTTTTCTGGTGTCTTAGAATGTATATTTTGGAGTGCATTGAAACCTATGGTGGAAAACGAGATATCCTCATATAAAAACTAGAAAGAAGCTTTCTGAAAAACTGCTTTGTGATATGTTAATTCATCTCACAAGGTTACACGATTCTTTTCATAGATCAATTTGGTAGCACTGTTTTTTGGGAATCTGAGAAGGAATATTTTGGATCGCATTGAAGCCTATGGTGACAGAGGAAATATCCTCCGATTTAAACTAGAAAGAAAGTTTCTGAGAAACTTCTTGTAATGTGTGAATTCATCTTACAGAGTTACAGCATTATTTAATTGAGCAGTTTGCTAACATCGTTTTCATAGAATCTGCAAAGGGATATATTGGAGCACACTGAGGCCTGTAGTGAAAAAGGAAATATCCTCTGATAAAAAGTAGAAGGAATCTTTCTGTGAAACTGCCTTGTGATGTGTGAATTCACCTCACAGAGTTACAGTGTTCTTTTCATTTAGCAGTTTGTTAACACTCTTTTCTTGGATTCTGCAATGGGATATTTCTGAGCATATTGAAGCTTATGGTGTGAAAGGAAATATCCTCATGTAAAAACCAGAAAGAAGCTATTGAAAAACTGCTTTTTGATGTTTTATTTCAACTCACAGAGTTACACGATTCTTTTCATATATCAGTTTGGTAGCACTGTTTTTAGGGAATTCGAGAAGGGATATTTTTGATCACATTAAAGCCTATGATGACAATGGAAATATCCTCAGAAAAAAAATTTAAAAGAAGCTGTCTGAGAACCTTTGTGATGTGTGAATTCATTTCACAGAGTTACACATTTCTTTTCATGGAGGTGTTTCCTAATACTGCTTTTCCTGCAATCTGCAAGGGGATATATGGTAGTGCATTGAATCCTAAGAAATATCCTCAGATAAAACCTAGAAAGAAACTTTCTGATAAAGAAGCTTTCTGTGAATTCATGTCACAATGTTACATTGTTGTTTTCATTGAAGAGTTTCCTGTCACTCTTTTTGTGGAATCTGAAAAGGGATATTTGGGAGTACTTTGAGGTCTATGGTTAAAAACGAAATATCCTCAGATAAAATCTAGAAAGAAGCTTTCTCAGAAACTGCTTTGTGATGTATGAATTCATCTCACAGAGTTATACTGTTCTTTTGATTGAGCAGTTTTCTAACACTGTTTTCTTGGAACCTGCAATGGGATATTTCAGAGTGCATGGCAGCTTATGCTGACAAAGAAAATATCCTCATATAGAAGCTTTCTGAGAATCCGTTTTGTAATATGTCACTTCATCTCAGAGAGATACATGATTCTTTTCATGGATAATATTGGTAGCACTGTTTTCGTGAAATCTACAAAGGGATATTTTGGAGTGCTTTGAGGCCTATAGTGAAAAACAAAATATCCTCAGATAAAAGCTAGAAGGAAGCTTTATGAGAGAGCTCCTTGTGATGTTTGAATTCCTCTCACAGATTTACAAGTTTCTTTTCATGGTAAAGTTTCCTAACACTGTTTTTGAGGAATCTGCAAAGGGATATTTGGGAGCACATTGAGGCCTATAGTGAAAAAGGAAATATCCTCAGATAACAACTAGAAAGAATCATTCTGAGAAACTACTTTGTGATGTGTGAATTCATCCCACAGAGTTACACTGTTCTTTTCTTGGAATGGAGTGTTAACACTGTATACATGGAATCTGCAATAGGATATTTGGGAGCCCATGGAAGCCTATGGTGACAAAGGAAATATCCTAAGATAACAACTAGAAAGAATCATTCTGAGAAACTACTTTGTGACGTGTGAATTCATCCCACCAAGATACACATTTCTTTTCATGAATTAGATTGCCAACATTGTTTTCATGGAATCTGCATAGGGATATTTTGGAGTGTTTTGAGGCCTATAATGAAAAAGGAAGTATCATCAGAACAAAAAACGAGAAAGAAGCTTTGTAAGAAACTGCTTTGTGATGTGTGATTTTATCTCACATAATTACACCGTTCTTTACATTGAGCTGTTTGATAACACTGTTTTCGTGGAATCTGCAATAGGATATTTGGTAGCGCATTGAAGTCTATGGTAACAAAGGAAATATCCTGTGATAAAAACCAAAAAGATGCTTTCTCATCAACTGCTTTGTGATGTGTGAATTCATCTCACAGAGTCACACTGTCCTTTTCATTGGGGAGTTTGCTAACACAGTTTTCATGGAATCTGCAAAGGGATATTTGAAGTGAAAAAGGAAATATACTCAAATATAAATGAGAAAGAAGCATTCTGAGAAACGACTTTGTGATGTGTTAATTCGCCTCACAGTGTTACACGATTCTTTTTATGGATCATTTCACAACACTGTTTTTGGGGAATCTGAGAGGGCATATTTTGGATCGTATCGAAAGTAGTTTTTGAAAGGTTTTGATATTTTGGATCACATTGGAAGTAGTATATTTCCTTTGTCACAGAATTACACCGTTCTTTTCATGGAGCAGCTTGATAACACTGTTTTTGTGGAATCTGCAATAGGATATTTGGGAGTTCATTTAAGTGTATGGTGACAAAGGAAATCTCCTCAGATAAAAAGCAAAAAGAAGATTTCTGAGATACTGCTCTGTGATTTCTGAATTCATCTCATGGAGTTACACTGTTCTTTTCATTGAGCAGTTTACTAACACTCTTCTGTTGGAATCTGCAATGGCATATTTTGGAGAGCATTGAACTTTATGCTGACAAAGGAAAAATCTTAAGACAAAAACTAGAAACAAGGTTTCTGAGAAACTGTTTTGTGCTGTGTTATTTCATCTCACAGAGTTACACATTTCTGTTCATGCAGCAGTTTGGTAGCACTATTTTTGGGGATTCTGTGAAGAGATATACAGGATCCCATTGAATCCTAAGGTGACAAAGGAAATATCCTCAGATAAAAACTAGAAGGAAGCTTTCTCAGAAACTTTTTTGTGATGTGTGAATTCAACACACATCCACCTTTCTTTCTGTGGAGCAGTTTGCTAACACCCTTTCATCAAATCAGCAAAGCGATATTTGGAAGCTATTTGAGGCCTATGGTGAAAAAGGAAACATCCTCAGATAAAAACTAGAAAGTCGCTTTATGAGAAACTGGTTTTTGATGTGTGAATTCATCTCACAGTGTTACACTGTTCTTTCCATGGAGCGGTTTGTAAACACTGTTTTCTTTTAAGCTGTAATGGCATATTTTGGAGCACATTGAAGCTTTTGGTGACATAGGAAATATACTCATAGAAAAAGTAAAAAGAAGCTTTCTGAGAAACGTCTTTGTGATGTGTTAATTTAGCTCACAGAGTTACACGATTTCTTTCATGGATAAGTTTGGTACCACTGTTTTTTGGGAATCTGAGAATGTATATTCTGGATTGCATTCAAGTCTATGGTGACAAAGGAAATATCCTTAGAAAAAATCTAGAAAGAATCTCTCTGAGAAAGTTCTTTGTGATGTGTGAATTCATCTCACAAAGTTACACTGTTCTTTTCATTGAGCAGTTTGCTAATGCTCTTTTCTTGGAATCCAAAATGGGATATTTTGGAGCACATTGAAGCTTATGTTTACAAATGAAATATCCTCATATAACATCTAGAAAGAAACTATCTGAGAAACTGCTTTGTGATGTGTTAATTCATCTCACACAGTTACATGATTCTTTTCATGGATCGGTTTGGTAGCACTGTTTCTGTGATGTCTTCAAAGGGATATTTCGGAGCACATGAAGCTGATGGTGTAAAAGGAAATACCCTGAGATAAAAACTAGATAGAAGCTTTCTGAGAAATTTCTTTGTCATGGGTATATTCATCACACTGAGTTACACCTTTGTTTTCTTTGAACACATTGGTAGCACTGTTTTTGTGGAATCTGCAAAGTGATATTCGGGAGCTCCTTGAGCCCTACAGAGAAAAAGGAAATAACTTCAGATAAAAACTGGAGGGAAGAATTTAGAGAAATATTTTTGTGATGTGTATATTCATCTCAGAGAATGTAGCCTTTTTGTTGATTGAACATTCCAACATCACTGTTTTTGTGGTATCTGAGAAGAGATATATGGGAGCACATTGAAGATTATGGTTAAAAAAAAGAAGTATCCTTAGATTTAAACTAGAAGGAAGCTTTGTGAGAAACTGTTTTGTGATTGGTTAATTCATCTCACGGAATTACACCTTTCTTTTCTTTGAGCAGCTTGGTAACACTGCTTTGGGGAATCTGCAAAGGGATATTTGGGAGCACATAGAGTCCAATGGCGAAAAAGGAATAACTTCAGGTAAAAACTGGAGAGAAACTTTCAGAGAAACCCCTTTGTGATGTGGGTATTCATCTCATAGAGTTAACATTTCTGTTGAGGGACCACTTTGGCATCACTGTTTATGTGGTGTCTGAAAAGCGATATTTTGGACTGTGTTAAAGCCTATGATGGAAAAGGAAATAGGCTCATATAACAACTAGAAAGAAGCTTTCTGATTAACCACTTTGTGATGTGTTAATTCATCTCGCAGAATTACACGATTCTTTTTATGGAGTAGTTTGGTAGCAATGTTTTTGGGGAATCTGAGAAGGAATATTTTGGATCTCATTCAAGTCTATGGTGACAAAGGAGATGTCCTCTGATAAAAACTAGAGAGAATCTTTCGGAGAAAGTTCTTTGTAATGTGTGAATTCATATCACAGTGTTACACCTTTCTTTTCATGGAGTAGTTTGCTATCACTGTATTCCTGGAAACTACAAAGGGATATTTGGGAATGCATTGAGCTTATAGTGAAAAAGAAAATATCCGCAGATAAAAACTAGAAAGAAGCTTTCTCCGAAGCTGGTTTATGATGTGTGACTTCATCTCAGAGTTACACTGTTACTATCAAAGAGCAGTTGGCTAACACTCTTTTCTTGGAATCTGCAATGGTGTATTTCAGAGATCATTGAGGCTTAGTGTGACAAAGGAAATAAACCCAGACAAAAACTAGAAAGGTTTCTGAGAAACTGCTTTGTGATTTGTGAATTCAACTCAAAGAGTTACACGATTCCTTTCAAGGAACAGTATGGTGACAAAGGAAATATCCTCAGATGAAAAGTAGAAATCAGCTTTCAGAGAACCTTCTTTGTGATGTATGCATTCATCTCACAGTATAAGCCTTTCATTCATGCAGCAGATTGTTAACACTCTTTTCGTGGAAGCTGCAAAAGTATATTTATGAGCACTTTGAGACCTGTAGCAAAAAAGGAAATATCCTCAGATAAAAATGAGAAAGAAGATTTCTGAGAAACTCCTTTGTAATGTGTGAATTCATCTCACAGAATTACACTGTTATTTTCTTTGAGCAGTTTGATAACATTGTTTCCTTGGAATCTGCAATAGGATATTTGGGAGTGCAATGATGACTATTGTGATAAAGAAAATATCCTCAGATAAAAACCAAAAAGCGTCTTTCTGTGAAACTACTTTGTGATGTGTCCATTCATCTCACAGAGTTACACCATTGCTTTCATTGAGAAGTTTGCTAACATATTTTTTCTGGAATCTGCAGTGGGATATTCCAGAACACATGGAGGAATATGGTGAAAAAGAAAATATTCTGAGATAAAAACTAGTAAGAAACTTACTGAGAAACAGGTTTATGATGTTTGAATTCATATTACAAAGTTACACCATTTCATTCATGGAGCAGTATAGTAGCACTGTTTATGAGGAATCTAAAAGGATATTTGAGAGTGCATTCAAGCCTATGGTGACAAAGGAAATATCCTCAGACAAAAACCAAAAAGAAGCTCTCTGAGAAACTCCTTTGTGATGTGTGAATTCACCTAACAAGTTTACACCATTCTGTTCATGGAGCAGTTTGCTAACAAAATTTTCGTGGAATATGCAAAAAAATATTCATGAGCGCACTGAGGCCTAAGGGGAAAAAGGAAATATCCTCAGACAAAAACTAGAAAGATTCTTTCTGAGAAAGTGCTTTGTGATTTGTGATCTCAAAAATTACATGATACTTTTCATGGAGCAGTTTGGTAGCACTGTTTTTGGGGAATCTGAGAAGGAATATTTTGGATCACATTGATGTCTATGCTGACAAAGGAAATATAATTAGATAAAAACTAGAAAGAAGACTTCTGAGAAACTTATTTGTGATGTGTGTATTCATATCACAGAAGAACACCTTTCTTTTCATGTAGCAGTTTGTTAACTGTGTTTCCGTGGAATCTACAATGTGATATTTGGGAGCGAGTTGAGAACTATAGTTAAAAAGGAAATATCCTCATATAAAAACTAGAAAGAAGGTTTGTGAGAAACTTCGTTGTTATGCATGTATTCATCTCACAGAGTAACATCTTTCTTTTAATGGAGCATTTTGCTAACACTGTTTTTGTGGAATCTGCTGTTTTGTGGATTCTGAGATGAGTTTGTATGGATTCATCTCACATAGTTACACCATTCTTTTCATGGAGCAGTTTGGTAACACTGTTTTTGGAGAATATGAAAAGGGATATTTGGATGGCATTAAAGAGTATGGTGACAAGGAAAATATCCTCAGATAAAAACTAGAAAGAAGCTTTCTGAAAAATTTCTTTGTGATGTGTGTATTCATCTCACACAGTAACAACTTTCTTTTCATAGAACAGTTTGCTAACACTGTTTTCATGGAATATACAAAGGGATATTTGAGAGCGAGTTATGGTCAACGGTGAAAAACTAAATATCCTCAGATAAAAACTAGAAAGAAGCTTTCAGAGAAACTGCTTTATGATGTGTGAATTTATCTCACAGATTTACACAACCCTTTTCATGGAGCATTCGGTATCACTGTTTTTGGGGACTCTGAGAAGGAATATTTTGAATTGCATTGAAGCCTATGGTTACAAAGGAAATACCCTCAGATAGAAACGAGAAAGAAGTTTTCTGAGAAATTTCTGTGTGATATGTGAAATCAGCTCACAGAATTACACGATTTTATTCTTTCAGCCGTGTGCTAACTCTGTTTTCATGGAATCTGCAATAGGATATTTGGGAATTCATTGAAGCCTCTGGTGACAAAAGAAATATTCGCATAGATAAATCGAAAAGAAGATTTCTGAGAAACGCTTTTGTGATGTGTGAATACATCTCACAGATTTACACCTTTGTTTTCATGGAGTAGCTTGCTAACACTCTTTTCCTGGAATCTGCAAAGGGATATTCACAAGCACTTTGAGGCCTATGGTGAACAAGAAAATATCCTCAGAAAAAAACTAGAAAGAAGCTTTGTGAGAAATGGCTTTGTGATGTGTTAATTCATCTCACAGAGTTACACTTTTCTTTTCATGGATCAGTTTGGTAGCATTGTTTATGGGGAATCTGACAAGGGATATTTTTGATCGCATTGAAGCCTATGGTGACAAAGGAAATATCCTGAGATATAAACTAAAAGGAAGATTTCTGAAAAAATTCCTTGTGATGTGTGAATTCATCCCACAAAGTTGCACTTTTCTTTTCATGGAGCAGTGTGCTAACACTGTTTTCGTGGAATCTGCAAAGGGATATTTGGGAGTGCATTGAGGACTACACTGAAAAAAAATATCCTCAGATAAAAACTAGAAAGAAGCTTTCTGAGAAACTGCTTTGTAATGTGTGAATTCATCTTACCGAATTACACTGTACTTTTCATTAAGCAGTTTGATAACACTGTTCTCGTGTAATATGAAATAGGATATTTGGGAGTACATTGAAGCCTATGGTGACAAAGGAAATATCCTCAGAAAACGGTCGAAAGGAAGCATTCTGAGAAAGCTCTTCATGATGTGTGAGATCATCTCACTGTGTTACACCATCCTTTTCACTGAGAGGTCTGCTAACACTTTACTCGTGGAATCTGCAATGGGATATTCTGGAGAGCACTGAGGAATGTGATGAAAAAGAAATATCTTAAGATAAAAACTAAAAAGAATCTTTCTGAGAAACAGCTTTGTAATGTGTGAATTCATCTCACAGACTTACACCACTCTTTTCATGCAGCATGTTGGTAGTACTGTTTTTGGGTAAACTGATAAGGGATATTTTGGATCTCATTGAAACGTATGGTGAAAAAGGAAATATCCTCACATAAAAAGTGGAAAGAAGCTTTCTGAGAAACTGCTTTGTGATGTGTAAATTCATCTCATAGAGTTACACAATTCCTTTCTTGGAGCAGATTCCTAACCTTGTTTTTGTGGAATCTGCATTAGGATATTTGGGAGTGGTTTGAAACATATGGTGACAAACGAAATATCCTCAGACAAAAAGCAAAAATAAGCTTTCTGAGAAATTGCTTTGTGATGCCTGAATTCATCTCAGAGAGTTACACAATTTTTTTCATTGATCAGTTTGGTAGCACTGTTTTTCAGAAATCTGAGAAGGGATAGTTTGGATCGTATAGAAGCATATGGTGACAAATGAAATATCCTCAAACAAAAACTAGAAGGAAGCTTTCTGAGACAGTTTTTATGATGTGTGAATTCATCTCATAGAGTTACACCTTTATTTTCATGGAGCAGTTTGCTAACACTGTTTTCGTGGAATCTGCAAATGGATATTTGGGAGTGAATTGATACCTATGGTGAAAAAGGAAATATCCTCAGAAAAAAACTATAAAAAATTTTCTGAGAAACTGCTTCATGATGTGTGACTTCATCTTACAACGTTACACTGTTCTTTTTATTGAGAAGTTTGCTAACACTGTTTTGTTGGAATCTGCGGTGGGATATTTTGGAGCACATTGAAACTTATGGTGACAAAGGAATTATCCTCATATAAAAACTAGAAGGAAGCTTTCGGGAAAACCACTTTGTGATGCATTAATTCAATTAACAGAGCTACATGATTTTTTTCATAATTCAGTTTGGTAGCACTGTTTTTGAGGAAACTGAGAAGGGATATTTTGGATCGCATTGAAGCCTATGGTGTCAAAGGAAATAACCTCAGATAAAAACTTGAAAGAAATTTTGTAAGTAAGTTCTTTGAGATGTTTGAATTCACCTCACAAATTTACATGTTTCTTTTCATGGAGCAATTTGCTAACACCATTTTCTTGGAATCTGCAAAGGGATATTTGGGAATGCATTGAGGCCTATAGTAAACAAGGAAATATCCTCAGATAAAACTAGAAAGAAGATTTCTGAGAAACTGCTTTGTGATGTGTGAATTCATCTTACAGAGACACACCGTTCTCTTCATTGAACAGTTGGATAACACTGTTTTAGTGGAATCTGCAATAAGATACTTGGGAGTACATTGAAATCTATAGTGACAAAGGAATAATCCTCAGATAAAAACCAAAAAGAAGCCTTCTGTGAAACTGCTTTGGGATGTGTGAATTCACCTCACAGAGTTACACCATTCTTTTCTTTGAGATATTTGCCAACGCTTTTTTTGTGGAAACTCTATTGGGGTATTCCATAGCTCATTGAGGATTATGGTGAAAAAGGATATAAACTCTGTGAAAAACTAGATAGAAGCTTTCTGAGAAATAGCTTTGATATGTGTGAATTCATCTCTCAGAGTTACACCACAGTTTTTATGGAGTAATATGGTAGCACTGCTTTTGGGGGTCTCAGAAGGCATGTTTTGAACTGCATTGAAATCTACAGTGAAAAGGAAATATCCTCAGATTAAAATTAGAAAGAAATCTTCTGTGAAATTCCTTAGTGATGTGAGAATTCATATCACAGAATTAAACTGTTCTTTTCATTGAGCATTTTGCTAACACTGTTTTCTTGCCATCTGCTATGTGATATTTCGGACCACGTTGAAGCTTATGGTGACAAATTGGAAATATCCTCATATAAAAATTAGAAAGAAGATTTCAGATCTACTGCTTTGTGATGTGTTAATTCATCTCACAGCATTGCACGATGCTTTTCTTGGATCAGTTTGTTAGCATACTTTTTGTGGAATCTGAGAGAGAATATTTTGGATCACTTTGAAGCCAATGGTGCCAAAGAAAATATCCTCAGATAAAAACTAGAAAGAAGCTTTCTGAGAAAGTTCTTTGTGATGTGTGAATTTATCTCACAGATTTACAAGTTTTTTTTTTATCATGGAGTATTTGAATAACACAGATTTCGTGGAATCTGCAAAGGGATATTTGGGAGCGCATTGCAGCCTATGTTGACAAAGGAAATATCCTCATAAAAAAACCAAAAAGAAGATTTCTGCGAAACTGCTTTGTAATGTGTGACTTCATCTCACAGAGTTACACTGTTCTTTTCATTCAGCAGTTTGCCAACACTGCTCTCTTAGAATCTGCAATGGGATATTTTGAGGAACATTGAAGGTTATTGTGACAGAGGAAATACCCTGAGATAAAAGGTTTCTGAGAAACTGCTTTGTGACAGAGGAAATACCCTGAGATAAAAGGTTTCTGAGAAACTGCTTTGTGCTTTGTGAATTCATCTCACAGACATACAGGATTCTTTTCATGGAGCAGTTTGGTAGCCATGCTTCCGGGGAATCTGAGAAGGGATATTTTGGATCACATTGAAGCTTATGGTGACAAAGGAAATATCCTCAGATAAAAATTAGAAAGAAGCTTTTTGAGAAAGTTCTTTGTGATGTATGAATTCATCTCACAGAGTTACACCTTTCTCTTCATGGAGCAGTTTGATAACACAGATTTTATGGAATCTGCAAAGGGATATTTGAGAAAGCATTGAGGCATATGGTGAAAAAGGAAATATCCTCAGATAAAAACTAGAAAGAATATTTCTGAAAAACTGCTTAGTGATGTGTGAAATCATCTCATTTAGTTACACTGTGCTTGTCATTGAACAGTCTGCTAACACTGTTTTCTTGGAATCTGGAATGGGATTCTTTGGAGTGCATAGAGGTTTATGGTGACAAAGTAAGTATTCTCAGACAAAAACCATGAAGACGCTTTTTGACAAACCATTTTGTGATATATTAATTCATCTCATACAGTTACACGATTCTTTTCATGGAGCAGTTTGGTAGCACTGTTTTTGGGGAATCTGAGAAGAGATATTTTGGATCTCACTGAAGCCTATGGTGACAAAGGAAATATTCTCAGATAAAAAGTAGCAAGAGGCTTTCTGAGAAGGTTTTTGGTGATGTGTGAATTCATATGACAGTGTTACACCTTTCTTTTCATGGATCAGCTTACTAACACCCTTTTTATGGAAACTGAAAAGTGATATTTGGGAGCACATTGAGGCGTACAGTGAAAAGTTAAATATCCTAAGATTTAAAAAAATGAAGCCTTCTGTGAAACTGCTTTCTGATGTGTGAATATATCTCACAGAATTACACTGTTGTTTTCATTGAGCAGTTTATTAACAGTGTTTTCTTGGAATCTGCAATGGGATATTATGGAGCACCTTGAAGCTTATGAAATGAAATATTCTCATATAAAAACTAGAAAGAAGCTTTCTGAGAAACAGCTTTGTGTTGTGTTAATTCATCCCAAAGGATTACAGTATTCCTTTTATGGAAAATTTTAGTAGCACTGTTTTAGGGGAATCTGAGAAGGGATATTTTGGATCGCATTGGTGCCTACAGTTACTAAGGAAATATCCTCAGATAAAAATGAGAAAGAAGCCTTCTGACAAACTGCTTTGTGATATGTGATTTGCTCTCGCAGAGTTACACTGTTCTTTTCATTGAGCTGTTTGTAACCACTGTGTTCTTCGAATCTGCAATGCTATATTTCGGAGTATATTGAAGCTTATTTTGACAAAGAAAATATCCTCAGAAAAAAACTAGATAGAAGCTTTGTGTGAAACCGCTTTGTGGTGTGTTAAATCATCCCACAGAGTTACACAATTATTTTCATGGATGAGTTTCATAGCACAGCTTTTGAGGAATCTGGGAATGGATATTTCGGATCGCTTTGAAGTCTATGGTGACTGTCCTCAAGTAAAAACTAGAAAGAAGGTGTCTGAGAAACTTTTTTCTGATGTGTGAAATCGTCTCACAGCGTTACACCTTTCTTTTCATGGAGCAGTTTGCTAACAATCTTTTCGTGGAATCTGCTAAGGGATATTTGGGAGAGCATTGAGGCCTATGGTTAGAAAGGAAGTACCCCCAGATAAAAACTAGAAAGAAGCTTTCTTAGAAATTCCTTTGCGATGTGTAAATGTATCTCACAGAGTTACACTGTCCTTTTTATTGAGCAGTTTGCCCACACTGTTTTTTTGAAATCTGCAATGGGATATTTTGGAGCGCATTCATGCTTATGGTGACAAATTTAAAAATATCATATAAAAACTAGAGAGAAGCTTTCTGAGAAAGTAACTTTTGATGTGTTAATTGATCCCTCATAGTTACACGATTCTTTTCATGCATCAGTTTGCTAGCAGTGTTTTTGGGGAATCTGAAAAGAGATATTTTGGATCGCATTGAAGCCTATCATGACAAAAGAAATATCCTCATATAAAAACTATAAAGAAGCTTTCTGAGAAACTGCTTCATGATATGTTAATTCAACTCACAGAGTTACATGTTTCTCTTCATGGAGCACTTTGCTATCACTGCACTGTTTTCATGGAATATGCAGAGGTATATTTTCGAGTGCATTGTGTTCTATAGTGAAAAGGAAATATCCTCAGATAAGAACTAGAAAGAAACTTTTTGAGAAATTGCTTTGTGATGTGTGAATTCATCCCATAGTGTTACACCATTCTGTTCAGGGAGCAATTTGCTAATACTGTTTGTGGGGATCTGAGAAGGGATATTTTGTATTTCATTGAAGCCTACAGTGTTGAAGAATATATCCTCAGATAAAAACTAGTAAGAAGCTTTCAGAGAAACTTCTTTGTGATGTGTGAATTCACTTCACAAGGTGACACCTTTCTATTCATGGATCAGTTTGTTTACAATCTTTTCATGGAATATGTGAAGGCATATTTGTGAGGGCATTGTGGCCTATGGTGAAAAAGGATATATCCTTGGAAAAAATAGAAAGAAGTCTTCTGAAAAACTGCCTTATGATGTGTTAATTCATCTCAGGGAGTTACATGATTCTTTTCGTGGATCAGTTTGGTTACACTGTTTCTGGGAAATCTGAGAAGGGATATTTTGGATCGCATTGAAGAATATGGTGACAAAGGAAATATCCTCATAAAAAGGAGAAAGAAGCTTTCTGAGGAATTGTTTTGTCATGTGAGAATTCATCTCACAGAGTTACACTGTTTTTTTCATTGCGGCGTTTGCTAACACAGTTTTCTTGGAATCTGCAATGTAATATTTAGGAGAACATTGAAACTTATGGTGACAAATGAAATATTCTCATATAAAAACTAGAAAGAAGCATTCTGAGAAACTGCTTTTTGATGTTTTAATTCATCTCACAGAGTTCACAATTCTTTTCATGGAGCAGTTTGGTAGCACTGCTTTTGCGAAATCAAGAATGGATATTTTGGATCATATTGAAGTCTATGGGGACTAAGGAAATATCCTCAGATAAAACTACAAAGAAGCTTTCTGAGAAATTACTTTGTGATGTGTGAATTCATCTCACAGTGTTACACCTTTCTTTTCATGGAGCAGTTTTGTGGCACTGTTTTTGGGGAATCTGAGAAGGGATATTTTGAACTCCATTGAATCGTATGGTGACAGAGGAAGTATCCTTAGATAAAAACTAGAAAGGAGCTTTCTGAGAAACTGCTTTGTGATGTGTGAATTCATCTCACAAAGGTACACCGTTCTTTCATTTAGCAGTTTAATAACACTGTTTTCATGGAATCTACAGTAGGATATTTTGGATCACCTTGAAGCCTATGGTGACATAGGAAATATCTTCAGATAAAAACTAATAAGAAGCTTTCTGAGAAAGTTCTTTGTGATGTGTGATTTCATCTCACAGAATTACACCATTTTGTTCTAGGAGCTGTTTGCTAGCACTGTTTTCTTGGAATCTGCAAAGGGATATTTGGGAGCACATTGATTCATATAGTGAAAAAGGAAATATTATCAGATAATAAGTAGAAAGAATCTTTCTGAGAAACTGCTTTGTGATGCATGAATTCATCTCACAGAATTACACCATTATTTCCTTAAGCAGTCTGAAAACACTGGTTTCGTGGAATTTGTAATAGGATCCTTGGGAGTGCATTGAAGCCTGTGGTGACAAAGGAAATATCCTCAGATAAAAACCAAAAGGAAGCTTTCTGAGCATCTGGTTTGTGATGTGTATATCCATCTCACAGAGTTACAGCATTCTTTTCATTGAGAATTTTGCTAACACTTTTTTTGTTTAATCTGCAGTGATATTCAGGAATGCATGGAGGAATATGGTGAAAAAAGAAATATCCTCAGATAAAAACTAGAAAGAAGTTATCTGAGAAACATCTTTGTGGTTTGTGAATTCATCTCACAAAGATACACCATTTTTGTCATTTAACAGTTTCAGAGCACTTTTTTTGGGAATCTCAGTAGGGATATTTTGGGTCGCTTTGGAGCCTATGGTGACAAAGGTAATATCCTGAGACAAAAACCAAACAGAACATTTCTGAGAAACTGCTTTGTGATTTGTGATGTCACCTCAAAGATTTACACCTTTATTTTCATGCAGTAATTTGCTAACACTATTTTCCTGGAATCTGCAAAGAGATATTCATGAGTGCATTGAGGCAAATGTTGAAAAAGCAAATATCCTGAGAAAAATACTAGAGAGAAGCTTTCTGAGAAACTGCTTTGTGTTTGATAAATTCATCTCACAGTGTTACACAATTCTTTTCATGGAGCATTTTCGTAGCACCGTTTTTGGGGTATCTGAGATGGGATATTTTGTATCGCATTGAAGCCTATTGTGACAAAGGAAATATACTCAGATAAAAATTAGAAAGAAGCTTTCTGAGAAACTACTTTGTGATGTGTGAATTTATCTCACAGATTTACAACTTTCTTTTCATTTTGAACTTTGCTAACACTTCTTTTGTGGCATCTGTGATGGAATATTCTGGAGGGCATTGAGGAATATGGTGAAAAGGAATATATGCTGAGATAAAAACTAGAAAGAAGGTCTCTGAGAAACAACTTTGTGATGTGTGAATTCATCTCACAGAATTACACGATTCTTTTCATGGAACAGTTTGGTTGCACTGTTTTTAATGAATCTGAGAAGGAATAATTTGGATCGCATTGAAACCTATGTTGACAAAGGAAATATATTAAGTTAAAAACTAGAAAGAAGCTTTCTGAGAAAGTTCTTTGTAATGTGGGAATTCATTTCACAGAGTTACACCTTTCTTTTCATGAAGCAGTTTGCTAACACTGCTTTCATTTTATTTTTAATGGAATATTCCGGAGCGCATTGAGGCCTATAGTGAAAAAGGGAATATCCTCAGGTAAAAACTAGAAAGAAGCTTTTTGGGAAACAGTTTTGTGATGTTTGATTTCATCTTATAGAACTACAGCATTCTTTCCATTGAGCAGTTTGATAACACTGTTTTCCTGGAATCTGCAATAGGATTTTTGGAGCACATTGAAGCCTATGGTGAAAAAGGAAATATCCTCAGACAAAAACCAAAAAGAAGCTTTCTGAGAAACTGCTTTGTGATGTGTGAATTCATCTCACAGATATACACCTTTCTTTTCATGGAACAGTGTGCTATCACTGTTTTCCTGGAATTTTCAAAGGGATATTCATGTGAGCATTGATGCAAATGGTAAAAAAGGAAATATCCTCAGACAAAAACTAGAAAGAAGCTTTCTGAGAAACTGCTTTGTGATTTGTGAAATCATCTCCCAGAGTTACACGATTCTTCTCATGAAGTTGTTTCATAGCACTCTTTTTGGGGAATCTGAGAAGTGATATTTTGGATCACATTGAAGTCCATGTTGACAAACGAAATATCCTCAGATAAGAACTAGAAAAATTATTTCTGAGAAACTTCTTTTTACGTGTGAATTCGTCTCACAATATTACAGACTGATTTGTGATGTGTAAATTCATCTCATAGAGTTACACCATTACTTTCATTGAGCAGTTTGATAACCCTGTTTTGGTGGCATCTGCAATAGGATATTTTGGAGTGTATTGAAGCTTTCGTGAAAAGGTATATGTCCTCAGATAAAAACCAAAAAGAAACCTTCTGAGGAGCTGCTTTGTGATGTGTTAATTCATCTGACAGAGTTACAATGTTCTTTTCATTGAGCAGTGTGTTAACACTGTTTTCTTGGAATCCGCAATGGGATGTTTTGGAGCACATTGAAACTTATATTAACAAAGGAAAAATCCTAAGACAGAAACTAGAAAGAAACTTTCTGAGAAACTGGTTTCTGATTTGTAAATTTATCTCACACAGATACGCCTTTCTTTTCATGGAGCAGTTTGTTAGCACTGTTCTTGGGGAATCTGAGAAGGGATATTTTTGATACCATTGAAGCCTATGGTGACAAAGGAAATATCCTCAGATAATAACAAGAAAGAAGTTTTCGAAGAAAATTCTTGGTGATGTGTGAATTCATCTCATAGAGTTACACTTTTCTTTTCATTGATCAGTTTGCTAACACTGTTTTCTTAGAATCTGCAATGGGATAATTCAGAGTGCATTTTAAGCTTACAGTGACAAAGGAAATATCTTCAAGGAAAAACCAAAAAGAAAAGGCTTCTTTTCACAGAAAGCCTGTGAAACTTCTTTGTGATGCGTGATTTCACCTCAAAGAGTTACAAGTTTCTTTACATTGAGAATTTCCCTAACACTGTTTTCATCTAACCTTCAAAGGGATATTTGAGAGTGCATTGAGGCCTATGATGAAAAAGGAAATATCCTCAGATAAAAGCTAAAAGGAAGCTTTCTGAAAAACTGCTTTGAGTTTTTTGAATTCTTCCCACAGAGTTACACAATATCCTCAGATACAAACTAGAAAGAAGCTTATGATGACAAAGGAAATATCCTCAGATAAAAACTAGAAAGAAGCTTTCTGAGAAACTGCTTTCTGATTTGCTAATTCTTCTCACAGAATTTCACAACTCTTTGCATGAATAAGTTTAGTAGCACTGTTTTTGTGGTGTCTGAGAAGGGATACTTTGTTTCACATTGAAGTCTATGGTGACACAGAAAATATTCTAGCAATGATTTCATGGAATCTGCAATGGGATATTTCAGAGTGCATTGAAGCTCATGGTGTCAAAGGAAATATCATCAGACAAAAAGAAGAAATAAGCTTTTTGAGAAACTGCCTTGTGATTTGCAAATACTCACGGAGTTACATCATCCTTTTCATGGGTCAGTTTGATAGTACTATTTTAGGGGCATCTAGAAGGAATAATTTGTATCACATTGAAGCCTACAGTGACAAAGAAAATAGGCTCAGATAAAAACTAGAAAGAAGCTTTCTGAGAAAACTCTTTATGATGTGTGAATTCATTTCATAGAGTTACACCTTTCTTTTCATGGAGCAGTTTACTATCACTGTTTAAGTGGAATCTGCAAAAGGATATTTCAGAACACACTGAGGTCTATGGTGAAAAAGGAAATATCCTCAGATAAAAACTAGAAAGAAGGTTTCTGAGAAAGTTCTTTGTGATGTGCAAAGTCATCTCAGAGAGTTACACCTTTCTTTTCATGGAGCAGTTTACTATCACTGTTTAAGTGGAATCTGCAAAAGGATATTTCAGAACACACTGAGGTCTATGGTGAAAAAGGAAATATCCTCAGATAAAAACTAGAAAGAAGGTTTCTGAGAAAGTTCTTTGTGATGTGCAAAGTCATCTCAGAGAGTTACACCTTTCTTTCTATGGAGCAGTTTGCTAATACTATTTTTGTGATATCTGCAAGGCGATACTTAGGAGTGCATTGAGGCCAATAGTGAAATAGGAAGTATCCTCAGATAACATCTAGAAAGAAACTTTCTGAGAAACTGATTTTTGATGTGTGAATTCATCTCACAGAGTTACCCCGTTCTTTTAGTTAGCTGTTAGATAACACTGTTTTTGTGAAATCTGCAATAAGATATTTGGGAGCACATTGAAGCCTATAGTGACAAAGGAAATATTCTCAGAAAAACACCAAAAAGAACCTTTTTGAGAGGCTGATTTGTGATGTGTGATCTCATCTCACACAGTTACAATGTTCTTTTTGTTGAGCAATTTGCTAACACTCTCTTTGTGGAATCTTCAAAGGGATATATGGGAGTGCAGTGAGGCCTATGATGAAAAAGGAAATATCCTCAGATAAAAACTAGAAAGAAGCTTTCTGGGAAAATTCTTTGTGATGAGTGAATTAATCTCACAGAATTAAATCTTTCTTTTCATGGAGCAGTTTGTTAACAGTTTTTCATGGATCTGCAATGGGATATTCCTGAGTGCATTGAGACCTATAGTGAAAAAGAAAATATCCTCCGATAAAAAACAAATAGAAGCTTTCTGAGAAACTGCCTTGTGATGTGTGAATTCATCTCACAGTGTTATACTACTCCTTTCATTCAGCAGATTGCTAACACTGTTTTCTTGGAATCTGCAATGGGATATTTTGGATCGAATTCAAGCTTATGGGGACATAGGAAATATCCTCAGATTTAAACTAGAAGTAAAGTTTCCAAGAAGCTGCTTTGTGATGTGTGAATTCATCTCACAGAGTTACACCTCTCTTTTCATAGAGCAGTTTTCTGACACTGTTTTCATGGAATCTGCAATGTCATATTCTGGAGTGCATTGAGGCCTTTTGTGAAAGAGGAATTATCCTCATATAAAAACTAGAAAAAAAGCTTCCTGAGAAACTGCTTTGTGATATGTTAATTCATCTCAGAGAGTTCCAGGATTCTTTTCATGGATCGTTTTGGTACAACGGTCTTTGTGGTGTCTGAGAAGGGATATTTGGGAGTGCATGGACACTGATGGTGGAAAAATAAATATCCTGAGAAAAACACTAGAAAAAAGACTTCTGATAAATTTTTTGTGATAGGTGTATTCATCACACCGTGGTACACCTTTGTTTTATTTGAGCAGTTTGGTAGCACTGTATTAGTGGAATCTGAAAAGAGACATTCAGGAGTTCCTAGAGGCCTAAAGAGAAAAAGGAGACAACTTCAGATAAAACTGGAGAGATGCTTTTTGCAAAACGGTTTTGTGATCTGTGTATTCATCTCATAGAGTTTGAACTTTTTGTTGATTGAAGAGTTCAGTATTACTCTTTTTGTGGTATCTGAGATGAGATATTTGGGAGCACACTGAAGACTATGGTGAAAAAGGAAATATCTTCAGATTTAAACTAGAAAGACGCTTTCTGAGAAACTGCTTTGTGATGCATGAATTCATCTCGCAGAGTTACACCTTTCATTTCATTGAGCATTTTGATATAACTGTATTGTGGAATCTGCAAAGGGATAGTCAGGAGCCCATAGACTCCAATGGCAAAAGAGGAAATATCTTCAGGTAAAAACTGGAGAGAAGCTTTCTGGGAAACTCCTTTGTGATGTGTGCATTCATCTAATAGAGCTAAACATTTATGTTCAGGCAGCACTTTGACATCACTGTTTTTGTTGTGTCTGAGAAGGAATACTTGGGAGCACATTGAAGCGTAAGGTAGAAAACTAAATAGCCCCATATAAAATCCAGAGATAAGCAATCTGACAAAATGCTGTGATGTGTTAATACATCTCACAGCATTACACGATTCTTTTCATGGAGCAGTTTGATAGCACAGTTTATGGTGAATCTGAGAAGGAATATTTTGGATTCACCTTGAAGCCTGTGGTGACAAAGGAAATATCCTAAGATTAAAAACTAGAAAGAACCTTTCTGAGAAATTTCTTTGTGATGTGTGAATTCGTCTCACAGAGTTACACCTTTCTTTTCATGGAGTAGTTTGCTGACACTGTTTTCTTGGAATCTGCAATGGGATACTTCAGAGCGCATCGAAGCTTATAGTGACAAAGGAAATACCCTGAGAAAAAGCTAGAGAGAAGCATTCTGAGAAATTGCTGTGTGATTTGTGAATTCATCTCAGAGAGTTACACCATTCTTTTCATGGATCAATTTGGTAGCAGTGTTTTGGGGGAATCTGAGAGGATATTTTGAATCGTGTTGAAACCTAAGGTGAAAAAGGAAATATCCTCAGATACAAACTCGAAAGAAGCATTCTGACAAACTGCTTTGTGATGTGTGAATTCATCCTACAGAGTTAAACTGTTCTTTTCATTGAGCAGTTTTCTAACACTGTTTTCTTGGAATCTGCAATGGGTTATTTCAGACTAGATTGAAGCATAGGGTGACAAAAAAAAATCTTCATATAAGAAGAAGAAAGAAGATTTCTGAGAAACCACTTTGTGGTGTGTGAATTCATCTCACAGAGTTACACGATCCTTTTCATGGATCACTTTGGAAACAATGTTTTTGGGGCTTTTGAGAAAGGGTATTTTGTGTCGCATTGAAGACTATGGTGACAAAGGAAATATCCTTAGATAAAAACTTGAAGGAAAGTTTCTAAGAAAGTTCCGTGTGATGAGTGAATTCGTCTCACTGAATTGCACCTTTCTTTCATGGAGCAATTTGCTAACACTGTTTTTCTGTAATCTGAAATGGCATATTCTGGAGCACATTGAGACCGGGAGTGAGAAAGGAAATATCCTCTGATAAAAACTAGACACAAGATTTCTGAAAAACTGCCTTGTGATGTGTGAATTCATCTCACAGAGTCACATTGTTCTTTTCATTGTCCAGTTTGCTTATACTATTTTCTTGGAATCTGCAATGGGATATTTTGGAACACATTGAAGCTTAGGGTGAGAAAGGAATTATCTTCAGACAAAAACTAGAAGGAAGCTTTCTGTGAAATTTCTTTTTGATTTGTGAATTCATCTCACAGAGTTACACGATTCTACTCATGGAGCAGTTTGGTAGCACTGCTTTTGGAGAATCTGAGAAGGGATATTTTGAATTTCATTGAAACCTATAGTGACAAAGGAAATATCATAAGAAAGAAACTAGAAAGATGCTTTCTGAGAAAGTTCTTTGTGATGTGTGAATTCGTATCACAGAGGTATACCTTTCTTTTCTTGGAACAGTTAGGTAGCACTGTTTTTGGGGAATATGAGAATGGATATATTTTATTGCATTGAAGCCTATAATGACAAAGGAAATATCCTCAGACAAAAACTCAAAAGAAGCTTTCGAGAAAATTCTTTATGATGCCTGAATTTATTTAAAAGGTTTACCCGATTTTTTTCATGGAGGAATTTGCTAACACCGTTTTCGCGGAACTTGCAAATTTATATTTGGGAGTACATTTAGGCCAATGTGAAAAAGGAAATATCCTCAGATAAAAATTACAAATAAGTTTTCTGGAAAACATCTTTGTGATATGTGCATTCATCTCACAGAGTCACACCATTCTTTTCATGGAAAAGTTTGGTAGCACTGTTTTTGGGGAGTCTGAAAAGGGATATTTTGGGTTGCATTGAAGTCTATGGTGACATAGGAAATATCCTCAGATAAAAATTAGAAAGAAGCTTTCTGAGAAACGTCTTTGTGATATGTGAATTCATCTCAAAGAGTTACATGATTCTTTTCTTGGAGCACTTTGCTAACACCATATTCATGGAATCTGCAATAGGGTATTTTGGAGCACATTGAAGCCTATGTTGCCAAAGGAAATATCCTCAGACAAAAACCAAAAGGAAGCTTTCTGAGAAACTGCTTTGTGATGTGTGAATTCATCTCACAAATTTCCACCGTTGTTTTTATGGAGCAGTTTGCTATCACTGTTTTTGGGAAATCTGCAAAGGGATATTCACGAGCTCATTGAGGCCTATGGTGATAAAGGAAAAATCCTCAGACAAAAACGAAGAAGAAGCTTTCTGAGAAACTACTTTGTGATTTGTGTATTCATCTCATACAGTTATACAATTGTTTTCATGAAGCAGTTTGGTAGTACTGTTTTTGGAGAATCTGATTAGGGATATTTTGGATTGCATTGAAGCCTCATGTGACAAAGGAAATATCTTCAGATAAAAGCTATAAAGAATACTTCTGAAAAACTCCTTTGTGATTTGTGAACTGATGTCACAGAGTTACACCTTTCTTTTCATGGAGCAGTTTGGTATCACTGTTTTGGGGGAATCTGAGAAGGGATATTTTGGATAACAATGAAGCCTCTGGTGACGAAGGAAATCTCCTCAGTTAAAAATTAGAAAGAAGCTTTCTGAGAATCTTCTTTGTGTTGTGTGAATTCATGTCACAGAGTTACACCTTTCTTTTCTTTTCTTTTTTTTTTTTTTTGAGACGGAGTCTCGCGCTGTCACCCAGGCTGGAGTGCTGTGGCCAGATCTCAGCTCACTGCAAGCTCCGCCTCCCGGGTTCACGCCATTCTCCTGCCTCAGCCTCCCGAGTAGCTGGGACTACAGGCGCCGCCACCTCGCCCAGCTAGTTTTTTGTAGTTTTTAGTAGAGACAGGGTTTCACCGTGTTAGTCAGGATGGTCTCGATCTCCTGACCTCGTGATCCGCCCGTCTCGGCCTCCCAAAGTGCTAGGATTACAGGCTTGAGCCACCGCGCCTGGCCACACCTTTCTTTTCATGGACAAGTTTCCTAACAGTGTTTTCCTGGAATCTGCAAGGGATATTAGGAGCTCCTTGGGGCTTAAAAAGAAAAAGGAAATATCCTCAGATAAAAATTAGAAAGAAGTTTTCTGATGAACTCCTTTGTAATGGGTGAATTCAACTCACAGAGTTACACTTTTCTTTGCATTGAGCAGTTTGCTTACACTTTTTTCTTGGAATCTGCAATCTGATATTTTCGAGTGCATTGAAGCCTATGGCAACAAAGGAAATATCCTCAGATAATAACTAGAAAGAAGGGTTCTGAGAAACTTCTTCATGGTGAGTGAATTCATCTCACTGGGTTACCACTTTCTTTTAATGGAGCAGTTTAGTAACATTCTTTTTGTGGAATCTGCAAAGGGATATTTGGGAGCCCATAGAGTACAATGGTGAAAAAGGAAATATCTTCAGGTAAAAACTGGAGAGAAGCTTTCTGAGAATCTGCTTTTTGATGTGTGCATTCAATTCATAGATCTAAACGTTTCTGTTGAGGGAGCACTTTGGCATCACTGTTTTCATCATTGAAGACTTTGTCATCGAAGTCTATGTTGACAAAGGAAATATCCTCAGTAAAAACCAAAAAGAAGCTTACTGTGAAACTGCTTTGTGATGTGTGAATTCATCTCACACAGTTACAAAGTTCTATTCATTGAGAAATTTGTTAACACTTTTTTCATTTAATCTGAAATTGGATATTCAGGAGAGCAATGAGGAATATGGTGAGAATGGAAATATCCTCCAATGAAAACGAGAAAGAAGCTTTCTGAGAAACAGCTTTGGGATGTGTAAATTCATCTCACAGTTTTACACCATTCTTTTCATGAAGCAGGTTGGTAGCACTGTTTTTGTGGTACCTGAGAATGGATATTTTGGATCTCATTGAATCCTATGTTGACAAAGCAAATATACTCAGATTAAAAAGTAGCATGAAGCTTTCTAAGAAACTTCTTTGTGATGTGTGAATTCATCTCACAGAGTTACACGATTCTTTCCTTGGAGCCGGTTGCTAACACTGTTCCCATGGAATCTGCAATAGGATATTTGAGAGCACATTGAAGTCTATGGTGTCAAAGGAAATATCCTCAGACAAAAAACCAAAATGAGGCTTTTGAGAAACTGTATTGTGATGTTTTAATTCATCTCACAGATTTACACTGTTGTTATCATGGAGTAGTTTGGATACACTATTTTCATGGACTCTGCAAAGGGATATTCGCGAGCTCATTGAGGCCTATGGTGAAAAAGGAAAACTGCTTTGTGATTTGTGAATTCATCTCACAGAGTTACATGATTCTTTTCATGGACCAATTTGGTAGTACTGCTTTTGGGGCTTCTGAGAAGCGATATTTTGGATTGCATTGAGGCCTATGGGTACAAAGAAAATATCTTCAGATAAAAACTGGAAAGAAGCTTTCTCAGAAAGTTCTTTGTGAAGTGTGAATTAATCTCACAGAGTTACACTTTTCTTCTAATGGAGCAGTTTGCTAACACTGTTTTGGTAGAATCTGCCAAGGGATATTTGGGAGCACCTGAGGCGAATTTTGAAAAAAGGAGTATCCTCAGATAAAAACTTGAAAGTACTGTTCTAAGACACTGCTTTGTGATGCATGAATTCATCTCACAGAGCTACAATGTTCTTGTCATTGAGCAGTGTGCTTACTCTGGGTTTTTTTTTTTTTTTTTTTGAATCTGCAATCTAATATTTTGGAGCACATTGAAGCTTGTGGTGACAAAGGAAATATCCTCATGGAAAGACCAAAAAGAATATTTCAGAGAAACTGCTTTGTGATGTTTGGATTCAACTCACAGAATTACACTGTTCTTTTCATTGAGCAGTTTTCTAACACTGTTTTCTTGGAATCTGCAATGGGATTTTTCAGAGAGCATTGAACCTTAGGGTGACAAAGGAAATATCCTCAGACAAAAACTAGAAAGAAGCTTTCTGAGAAACAACTTTGTGATTTGTGAATTCATCTCATAGAGTTACATGATGCTTTTCATGGAACAGTTTGTTTGCACTGTTTTGGGGGAATCTGAGAAGGGATTTTTTGGATTGCATTGAAAAATATGGTGAAAAAGGAAATCTCCTCAGACAAAAACTAGAAAGAAGCTTTCTGAGAAAGTTCTTTGAGATGTGTGAATTCTTCCCACAGGGTTACACCTTTCTTTTCATGGAGCTGTTTGCTTAAATTTCTTTCCTGGAATTTGCAAAGGGATATTTTGGAGCACCTTGAGGCCTTGAGAAGCATTCTGAGGAACTCCTTTGTGATGTGTGTATTCATTTCATGGAGCTAAACGTTTCCACTGAGGGAGCACTTTGGCTTCAGTGTTTTTGTGGTGTCTGAGAAGAGATATTTGGGAGCACATTGAAGCCTCTGGTTTAAAAGGAATTATCCGCATATAAAAACTAGAAGGAAGCTTTTTGAGAAACTGCAATGTGATGGGTGAATTCATCTCACAGAGTTGCATCTTTCTTTTCATTGAGCAGTTTGGTAACACCGTTTTTCTGGAGTCTGCAAAGGGATATTTGGGAGTGCATAGAGTTCAATGGAGAAAAAGGAAACAACTTCATGTAAAAACTGGAGAGAAGCTTTCTGAGAAACTCCTTTATGATGTGTGTATTCATCTCATAGAGCTAAAAGTTTCTCTTGAGGGAGTATTTTGGCATCACTGTTTTTGTGATGTCTGGGAAGGGATATTTGGGAGCACATTGAAGCCTGTGGTTTAAAAGGAAATATCCTTATATAAAAACTAGAAAGAAGTTTTCTGAGAAACAGTTTTGTGATGTATGAATTCATCTTACAGTTTTTCACCATTCTTTTCGTTGACCAGTTTGATAACACTGTTTTCATGTAATCTGCAATAGTATATCTCGGAGTGCATTGAAACCTATGGTGACAAAGGAAATATCCACAGATAAAAGTCCAAAAAGTTACTTTCTGTGAAACTGCTTTGTGATGTGTGAATTCATCTCACAGAGTTACACCTTTGTTTTCATTGAAAAGTTTGATAACACTTTTTTCATTTAATCTGCTATGGGATATTGGGGAGCACATTGATTAAAGTTCTGAAAAAGGAAATATCCTCAGATAAAAACTAGAAATAAATTTTCTGAGAAGCATCCTTGTGATATGTGAAGTCATCTCACAGAGTTACACTGTTCTTTTCCTGGAACAGTTTGGTAGCACTGTTTGGGAGGAGTCTGAGTAGAGATATTTTGGGTCACACTGAAGCCTATGGTGACAAAGTGAATTAAAAACTAGAAAGAAGATTTCTGAGAAACTACTTTATCATGGGTGAATTCATCTCACAGAGTTATGCTGTTATTTTAATTGAGCTGTTTGATAACACTGTTTTCGTGGAATCTGCAATAGGATATTTGGGAGCACATTGAAGCCTATGATGACAAGGAAAATATCCTCTCACTAAAACCAAAAAGAAGCTTTCTGAGAAATTGTTTTGTGATTTGTGAATTCATCTCACAGAGTTGCACCTTTCTTTTCATGCAGCCGTGTGCTAACGTTGTTTTTTTGAAATCTGCAGTGATATTTGTGAGTGCTTTGAGGCAATGATGAAATGGAAGTATCCTCACATAAAAACTAGAAAGAAGATTTCTCAGAAACTGCTTTGTGATGTGTAAATTCATCTCATGGAGTTACAGTCTTCTTTTCCTTGAGCAGTGTGCTAACACAGTTTTCTTGAAACCTGCAATGGGATATTTAGGAGCACATTGAATCTTATGGTGATAAAGGAAATATGCTCCTATAAAAACTATAAAGAAGCTCTCTGAGAAACCGGTTTTGATGCGTTAATTCATCTCACAGAGTTACACCATTCTTTCCATGGATCAATTTGGTAGCAGTGTTTTTGGGGAATCTAAGACGGGGTATTTTGGATCGCATTGAAGCCTTTGGTGACTAAGGAAATATACTCGGATAAAAACAAGAAAGAAGATTTCTGAGAAAGTTCTTTGTGATGTGTGAGTTCATCACACTGAGTTACACCTTTTTTCATGGAACAGTTTGCTAAAACTGCTTTCCTGGAATTGCAAAGGGATATTTGGGAGTACCTTGAGGCCAATGGTGAAAAAAGAAACATCCTCAGATAAAATCTAGAAAGAAGCTTTATGAGAAACTGCTTGTGATGGGTGAATTCATCTGACAGAGTTACACCTTTCTTTTCATTGAGAAGTTTGGTAGCACTGCTTTTGGGGAATCTGCAAATGGATGTTTTGGAGCTCGTAGAGGCTGATATTGAAAAAGGAAATATCTTCAGATAAAAACTGGTAAGGTTTATAAGAAACTGTTTTGTGATGTGTGTATTCATCTCAGAGAGATAAACCATTTTGTAGATTGTGAAGTTTGGCATCACTGTGTTTGTGTTGTCTGAGAAGAGATATTTGGAAAGGCATTGAGGGTGATGGTGGAAAAGTAAATATGCTGCACAGATGAAAACTAGAAAGGAGCTTTCTGAGAAATTTCTTTGTGATGTGTGAATTCTTCTCCCAGAGGTAAACCTTTCCTTTCATTGAGCAGTTTGTTAACCCTGATGTGCAATCTACAAAGGGATATTCAGAGCACAGAGAAGCCCATGGTGAAAAAGGAAAGCTTCAGATAAAAACTAGAAAGAAGCTTTCTGACAGACTGTTTTGAATTGGGTGCGTTCATCTCACAGAGTTAAATCTTTCTTCTCATTGAGCAATTTGGTAACACTGTTTTTGAGGAATCTGTAATGGGATACTTAGGAGCATATAGAGGCCTTAGGTGAAAAAAAAAAATTCTCCAGGTAAAAACTGGAGAGAAGCTTTCAGAGAAAATCCCTTGTGATTTCTGCATTCATTTCATAGAGCTAAACGTTTCTGTTCAGGGAGCACCTTGCCATCACTTTTTTGATGTCTGAGAAGAGATATTTTGGAGCACATTGAAGCCTATGTTTCAAAAGGAAATATCCGCATATAAAAACTAGAAGGAAGCTTTATGAGAAACTACTTTGTGATGTGTGAGTTCATCTCACAGATTTACACTGCTCTTTTCATTGAGCAGTTTTCCAACCCTGTTTTCTGGGAATCTGCACTGGGATAATTCAGAACACATTGAAGCTTATAGTGACAAAGGAAATATCCTCAGACAATAAAAAGAAAGAAGTTTTCTGAGAAACTACTTTGTGATTTTTGAATTCATCTCACAGAGTTACATGATTCTTTTCATTGAGCAGTTTGGTAGAACTGTTTTTGGGGATTTGGAGAAGGGATTTGTTGGAAAACAATAAAGTCTATGGTGACAAAATAAATAACCTCAGATAAAAACTAGAAAGAAGTTTTCTGAGAGAGTTTTTTTGTGATATATGAATTCATCTCTCAGAGGTTTATCTTTGTTTTCATGGAGAATTTGCCCACACTATTTTCGTGGAATCTCCAGAGGGATATTTGGGAGCACTGTGAGGCCTATGGTGACAAAGAAAATATCCTCATATAGGCGGCGGAGCAAGATGGCCGAATAGGAACAGCTCCAGTCTCCAACTCCCAGCGCGAGTAACACAGAAGACCGGTGATTTCTGCATTTTCAACTGAGGTACTGGGGTCATCTCTCTAGGGAGTGCCAGACAATCGGTGCTGGTCAGCTGCTGCAGCCTGACCAGCGTGAGCTGAAGCAGGGCGAGGCATCGCCTCACCTGGAAGCACAAGGGGAAGGAAATCCGTTTTCCTAGCCAGGGAACTGAGACACATAACACCTGGAAAATCGCGTAACTCCCACCCCAATACGGCGCTTTAAGGGAACAGGCACACCAGGAGAATATATCCCACACCTGGCCGGGAGGGTCCCACGCCCACGGAGCCTCCCTCACTGCTAACACAGCCGTCTGCGGCGATCTATCCGCAAGGCAGCAGCGAGGCTGGGGGAGGGGCGCCCGCCATTGCTGAGGCTTAAGTAGGTAAACAAAGCCGCTGGAAGCTCGAACTGGGTGGAGCTCACAGCAGCTCAAGGAAACCTGCCTGTCTCTGTAGACTCCACCTCTGGGGACAGCCCACAGCTGAGGTCCAATAGGGAAAGCAGCGGGGGCGGTGCAGAGGCGAACGACTCTGTCTGACAGCTTTGGGGAGAGCCGTGGATCTCCCAACGCGGAGGTTGAGATCCGAGAACGGACAGACTGCCTGCGCAGGTGGGTCCCTGACCCCTGAGTAGCCTAGCTGGGAGACATCCCCCACTAGGGGCAGTCTGACACCCCCCACCTCACAGGGTGGAGTCATCCCTGAGAGGAAACTTCCAAAGGAAGAATCAGACAGGTACACTCGCTGCTCAGCATATTCTATCTTTGACAACCTCTGCTGCTGATACCCAGGCAAACAGGGTCTGGAGTGGACCTCAAGCAATCTCCAACAGACCAACAGACAGTCCTTCTGACTGTCAGACGGAAAACTATCAAACAGGAAGGACACCTATACCAAAACCCCATCAGTACGTCACCATCATCAAAGACCAGAGACAGATAAAACCACAAAGATGGGAAAAAGCAGGGCAGAAAAGCTGGAAATTCAAAAAATAAGAGCGCATCTCCCCCTGCAAAGGAGCGCAGCCCATCACCAGCAACGGATCAAAGCTGGTCAGAGAATGACTTTGACGGGATGAGAGAAGAAGGCTTCAGTCCATCAAACTTCTCAGAGCTAAAGGAGGAATTACGTACCCAGCGCAAAGAAACTAAAATCTTGAAAAAAAAGTGGAAGAATTGACAGCTAGACTATTAATGCAGAGAAGATCATAAACGAAATGACAGAGATGAAAACCATGACACGAGAAATACGTGACAAATGCACAAGCTTCAGTAACCGACTCGATCAACTGGAAGAAAGAGTATCAGCGATTGAGGATCAAATGAATGAAATGAAGCGAGAAGAGAAACCAAAAGAAAAAGAAGAAAAGAAATGAACAAAGCCTGCAAGAAGTATGGGATTATGTAAAAACCAAATCTACGTCTGATTGGGGTGCCTGAAAGTGAGGGGGAAAATGGAACCAAGTTGAAAAACACTCTTCAGGATATCATCCAGGAGAACTTCCCCAACCTAGTAGGGCAGGCCAACATTCAAATTCAGGAAATACAGAGAACGCCACAAGATACTCCTCCAGAAGAGCAACTCCAAGACACATAATTGCCAGATTCACCAAAGTTGAAATGAAGGAAAAAATCTTAAGGGCAGCCAGAGAGAAAGGTCGGGTTACCCACAAAGGGAAGCCCATCAGACTAACAGCAGATCTCTCGGCAGAAACTCTACAAGCCAGAGAGAGTGGGGGCCAATATTCAACATTCTTAAAGAAAAGAATTTTCAACCCAGAATTTCATATCCAGCCAAACTAAGTTTCATCAGTGAAGGAGAAATAAAATCCTTTACAGATAAGCAAATGCTTAGAGATTTTGTCACCACCAGGCCTGCCTTACAAGAGACCCTGAAGGAAGCCCTAAACATGGAAAGGAACAACCGGTACCAGCCATTGCAAAAACATGCCAAAATGTAAAGACCATCGAGGCTAGGAAGAAACTGCATCAACTAATGAGCAAAATAACCAGTTAATATCATAATGACAGGATCAAGTTCACACATAACATATTAACCTTAAATGTAAATGGACTAAATGCTCCAATTAAAAGACACAGACTGGCAAACTGGATAAAGAGTCAAGACCCATCAGTCTGCGGTATTCAGGAGACCCATCTCACAGGCAGAGACATACATAGGCTCAAAATAAAGGGATGGAGAAAGATCTACCAAGCAAATGGAGAACAAAAAAAAGCAGGGGTTGCAATCCTAGTCTCTGATAAAACAGACTTTAAACCATCAAAGATCAAAAGAGACAAAGAAGGCCATTACATAATGGTAAAGGGATCAATTCAACAGGAAGAGCTAACTCTCCTAAATATATATGCACCCAATACAGGAGCACCCAGATTCATAAAGCAAGTCCTTAGAGACCTACAAAGAGACTTAGACTCCATACAATAATAATGGGAGATTTCAACACTCCACTGTCAACATTAGACAGATCAACGAGACAGAAAGTTAACAAGGATATCCAGGAATTGAACTCATCTCTGCACCAAGCGGACCTAATAGACATCTATAAACTCTCCACCCAAATCAACAGAATATACATTCTTCTCAGCACCACATCGCACTTATTCCAAAATTGACCACATAATTGGAAGTAAAGCACTCCTCAGCAAATGTACAAGAACAGAAATTATAACAAACTGTCTCTCAGACCACAGTGCAATCAAACTAGAACTCAGGACTAAGAAACTCAATCAAAACCGCTCAACTACATGGAAACTGAATAACCTGCTCCTGAATGACTACTGGGTACATAACGAAATGAAAGCAGAAATAAAGATGTTCTTTGAAACCAATGAGAACAAAGATACAACATACCAGAATCTCTGGGACACATTTAAAGCAGTGTGTAGAGGGAAATTTATAGCACTAAATGCCCACAAGAGAAAGCAGGAAAGATCTAAAATTGACACTTTAACATCACAATTAAAAGAACTAGAGAGGCAAGAGCAAACACATTCAAAAGCTAGCAGAAGGCAAGAAATAACTAAGATCAGAGCAGAACTGAAGGAGATAGAGTCACAAAAAACCCTCCAAAAAATCCATGAATCCAGGAGTTGGTTTTTTGAAAAGATCAACAAAATTGACAGACCGCTAGCAGACTAATAAAGAAAAAAGAGAGAGGAATCAAATAGACTCAATAAAAAATGATAAGGGGATATCACCACCGACCCCACAGAAATACAAACAACCATCAGAGAATACTATAAATGCCTCTACGCAAATCGACTAGAAAATCTAGAAGAAATGGATAATTTCCTGGACACTTACACTCTCTCCAAGACTGAACCAGGAAGAAGTTGAATCCCTGAATAGACCAATAACAGGCTCTGAAATTGAGGCAACAATTAATAGCCTACCCACGAAAAAAAGTCCAGGACCAGATGGATTCACAGCTGAATTCTACCAGAGGTACAAGGAGGAGCTGGTACCATTCCTTCTGAAACTATTCCAATCAATAGAAAAAGAGGGAATCCTCCCTAACTCATTTTATGAGGCCAACATCATCCTGATACCAAAGCCTGGCAGAGACACAACAAAAAAAGAGAATTTTAGACCAATATCCCTGATGAACATCGATGCAAAAATTCTCAATAAAATACTGGCAAACCGGACTCAGCAGCACATCAAAAAGCTT
Source organism: Trachypithecus francoisi (assembly GCF_009764315.1). Lineage (NCBI taxonomy): Eukaryota > Metazoa > Chordata > Mammalia > Primates > Cercopithecidae > Trachypithecus > Trachypithecus francoisi. Next base: position 237,139 of record NW_022680696.1, on the reverse strand, counting down.
ATCCACCATGATCAAGTGGGCTTCATCCCTGGATGCAAGGCTGGTTCAACATTCGCAAATCAATAAACGTAATCCAGCATATAAACAGAACCAAAGACAAGAACCACATGATTATCTCAATAGATGCAGAAAAGGCTTTTGACAAAATTCAACAGCCCTTTATGCTAAAACGCTCAATAAATTCGGTATTGATGGAACGTACCTCAAAATAATAAGAGCTATTTACGACAAACCCACAGCTAATATCATACTGAATGGGCAAAAACTGGAAAAATTCCCTTTGAAAACTGGCACAAGACAGGGATGCCCTCTCTCAGCACTCCTATTCAACATAGTGTTGGAAGTTCTGGCTAGGGCAATCAGGCAAGAGAAAGAAATCAAGGGTATCCAGTTAGGAAAAGAAGAAGTCAAATTGTCCCTGTTTGCAGATGACATGATTGTATATTTAGAAAAACCCATCGTCTCAGCCCAAAATCTCCTTAAGCTGATAAGCAACTTCAGCAAAGTCTCAGGATACAAAATTAATGTGCAAAAATCACAAGCATTCTTATACACCAGTAACAGACAAGCAGAGAGCCAAGTCAGGAATGAACTTCCATTCACAATTGCTTCAAAGAGAATAAAATACCTAGGATCCAGCTTACAAGGGATGTAAAGGACCTCTTCAAGGAGAACTACAAACCACTGCTCAGTGAAATCAAAGAGGACACAAACAAATGGAAGAACATACCATGCTCATGGATAGGAAGAATCAATATCGTGAAAATGGCCATACTGCCCAAGGTGATTTATAGATTCAATGCCATCCCCATCAAGCTACCAATGAGTTTCTTCACAGAATTGGAAAAAACTGCTTTAAAGTTCATATGGAACCAAAAAAGAGCCCGCATTGCCAAGACAATCCTAGGTCAAAAGGACAAAGCTGGAGGCGTCACGCTACCTGACTTCAACTATACTACAAGGCTACAGTAACCAAAACAGCATGGTACTGGTACCACAACAGAGAAATAGACCAGTGGAACAGAACAGAGTCCTCAGAAATAATACCACACATCTACAGCCATCTGATCTTTGACAAACCTGACAAAAACAGAAATGGGAAAGGATTCCCTATTTAATAAATGGTGCTGGGAAAATTGGCTAGCCACAAGTAGAAAGCTGAAACTGGATCCTTTCCTTACCCCTTATACGAAATTAATTCAAGATGGATTAGAGACTTAAATGTTAGACCTAATACCATAAAAACCCTAGAAGAAAATCTAGGTAGTACCATTCAGGACATAGGCATGGGCAAGGACTTCATGTCTAAAACACCAAAAGCAACGGCAGCAAAAGCCAAAATTGACAAATGGGATCTCATTAAACTAAAGAGCTTTTGCACAGCAAAAGAAACTACCATCAGAGTGAACAGGCAACCTACAGAATGGGAGAAAATTTTTGCAACCTACTCATCTGACAAAGGGCTAATATCCAGAATCTACAAAGAACTCAACAAATATACAAGAAAAAAACAAACAACCCCATCAAAAAGTGGGCAAAGGATATGAACAGACATTTCTCAAAAGAAGACATCCATACAGCCAACAGACACATGAAAAAATGCTCGTCATCACTCGCCATCAGAGAATGCAAATCAAAACCACAATGAGATACCATCTCACACCAGTTAGAATGGCAATCATTAAGAAGTCAGGAAACAATAGATGTTGGAGAGGATGTGGAGAAATAGGAACACTTTTACACTGTTGGTGGGATTGTAAACTAGTTCAACCATTATGGAAAACAGTATGGCCATTCCTCAAGGATCTAGAACTAGATGTACCATATGACCCAGCCATCCCACTACTGGGTATATACCCAAAGGATTATAAATTACTCTACTACAAAGACACATGCACACGTATGTTTATTGCGGCACTATTCACAATAGCAAAGACTTGGAATCAACCCAAATGTCCATCTGTGACAGACTGGATTAAGAAAATGTGGCACATATACACCATGGAATACTATGCAGCCATCAAAAAGGATGAGTTTGCGTCCTTTGTAGGGACATGGATGCAGCTGGAAACCATCATTCTTAGCAAACTATCACAAGAAGAGAAAACCAAACACCGCATGTTCTCACTCATAGGTGGAACTGAACAATGAGATCACTTGGACTCGGGAGGGGAACATCACACACTGGGGCCTATCATGGGGAGGGGGAGGAGGGAGGGATTGCATTGGGAGTTATACATGATATAAACGTTATGCACATGTACCCTAGAACTTAAAGTATAATAAAAAATAAAAAAGGAAAAAAAAAAAAAAAAAAAACAAGGTAACTATAAGATAAACAGAAAAAAGAAAAAAAAAAAAAAGAAAAAGAAAATATCCTCATATAAAAGCTAGAAAGATTTCTTACATACCGTTTTCTGATGTGTTAATTCATCTCACAGAGTTATAGCTTTCTTTTCATGGAGCAGTTTGCTAACAGTTTTCATGGAATCTGAACAGAGATATTTGGGAGCACATTGAGGCCTAGCCAGAGGCTTTCTGTGAAAGTTGTCTGCAATGTGTGAATTCATCTCACCGAGGTACATATTTCTTTTCATGGAGCAGTGTGCTAACAGTGTTTTTGTGGAATCTGCAAAGGGATATTTTGGAACGCTTTGAGGCCTATGGTGATAAAGGAAATATCCTCAGAAAAAAAACTAGAAAGAAGCTTTTTGAGAAACAGCTTTGTGTTGTGTGAATTCATCCTGCACAGTTACACCATTTTTTTCATTGAGAAGTGTAATAACACTGTTTTCATGGAATCTGCAATAGGATACTTTGGAGTACATTGAAGCCTATGGTGACAAAGGAAATATCCTCATAGAAAAACTAGAATAAATCTTTCTGAGACACTGCTTTGCTATGTGTTAGTTCATCTAACAGAGTTAAATGATTCTTTTCATGGATCAGTTTGGTAGCATTGTTTTTGGGAAATCTGTGAAGGGATATATTGGATCACATTGAAGCCTATGGTGACAAAGGAAATATCATCAGTTAAAAACTAGAGGGAAGGTGTCTGAGAAAGTTATTTGTGATATGTGAATTCTTCTCACAGAGTTACATCTTTCTTTTCATGGAGCAGTTTGGTAACACTGTTGTTGGGGAATCTGAGAAGGGATATTTTGGATTGCACTGAAGCCTAGGGTGACAAACAAAATATCCTCAGATAAATATGAAAAAGAAGCTTTCTGAGAAACTGCTTTTTGTTTTGCCAGATCATCTCATGAAGTTACAATAATCTTTTCTTTGAGCAGTTTACTAACACTGTGTTCTTGTAATCTGCAAAGGAATATTTAGGAGCACATAGAGGCTTATAGTGAAAAATGAATTAAACTCATGGAAAAACTAGAAAGAAGCTTTGTGAGAGACTGCTTTGTGATGTGTGAATTCAACTCACTGACTTGCACTGTACTTTTCACTGAGCAGTTTGATAACACTGTTTTCTTGGGATCTGCAATGGCATATTTCAGAGCGCAATGAATCTTATTGCGAAAAGGAAATATCCTCAGACAAAAAGTACAAAGAAGCTTTCTGAGAAACTGCTTTGTGATGTGTGAATACATTTCAGAGAGTTACATTGTTCTTTTCATTGAGGACTTTGCTAACACTGTTTCCTTGGAATCTTCCATGGAATAATTTGGAGTGCATTGAGGCTTATTGTGAAAAAGGAAATATCCTCAGACAAAAAGTAGAAAGAAACGTTCTGAGAGACTGCTCTGTGATTTGTAAATTCATCAGACAGAGTTACACGATTCTTTTCTTAGAGCAGTTTGGTAGCACTGTTTTGGGGGAATCTGAGGAGAGTTATTTTGGATTGCATTGAAGCCTATGATGACAATGGAAATATTCTCAGGTAAAAACCAAAAATAAACTTTCTGAGAAACTAAAAGCTTTGGGATGTCTGAGTTCATTAAACATAGTTACACTGTTCTTTTCAATGAGCAGTTTGCTAATACTACTCCCTTGGAATCTGCAATGGTATATTTCAGAGTGAATTAAAGTTTATGGTGAAAAAGGAAATACCTGCAGACAGTAACCAGAAAGAAGCTTCCTGAGAAACTCCTTTGTGATTTGTGAATTCATCTCAGAGTTGCATGATTCTTGTCATGGAGCCACTTGGTAGCACTGTTTTTGGGGAATCTGAGAAAGGATATTTTTTAATGCCTTGAAGCCTAGGGTGACAACGGAAATATCCTCAGATAAAAACGAGAAAGAAGCTTTCTGTGAAATTTCCTTGGGATTCGTGGTTTCATCTCAGAGTTACACATTACTTTTCATTGAGCAGTTTGCTAAACCTGTTTTTGTGGAATCTGCAAAGGGATATTTGGGAGTGCATTGAGACCTATGGTGAAAAATGAAATATTCTCAGATAAAAACTAGAAAGAAGCTTTGTGAGAAACTTCCTTGTGATGTGTGAATGCATCACAGAGAGTTACACTATTCTATTCATCGAGCGGTTTGGTAAAACTGTATTCTTGGAATGTGCAATGAAATATTTCAGAGCACATTGAAGCTTATGGTGACAAAGGAAATATCCTCATATAGAAACTAGAAAGAAGCTTTATGAAAAATGGCTTTATGATATGCAAATTCATCTCACAGAGTTACAAGATTGTTTTCACTGGTCAGTTGGTAGCACTGTTTTTGGGGAATCTGAGAAGGCATATTTTGTATCGCATTGAAGTCCATGGTGACTAAGGAAATATAATCAGATAAAAACTAGAAAGAGTCTTTCTGAGAAAGTTCTTTGTGATTTGCGAATTCATCTCACAGAGTTACAGCTTTCTTTTCATGGAGTAGTTTGCTAGCACAGTTTTCATGGGACTTGCAAAGGGATATTTGCAAGTGCATTGAGGACTATAGTGAAAAAGTAAATATCCTCATAGTAAAAGGAGAAAGAACCCTTTTGAGAAACTGTTTTGTGATGTGTGAATGCATCTCACAGAATTACACTGTTGTTTAAATAGAGCAGTTTGCTAACACTGTTTTCCTTGAATCTGCAAAGGGATATTTGGGAATGCATTGAGGCCTAAGGTGAAAAGAAATTATGCTCAGAAAAAACTAGAAAGGAGCTTTCTGAGAAAGTTCCTTGTATTGTGTGTATTCATCTCGCAGAGTTACAACTTACTTTTCATGGAGCAGTTTGCTAACACAGTTTCCTTGGAATCTGCAAAGGGATATTTGGGTGCACATTGAGGCCTATAGTGTAAAAGGAAATATCCTCATAGGAAAATGAAAAAGAAGCTTTGTGAGAAACTGCTTTGTGATGTGTGAATGCAATTTGCATAGTTACACTGTTTTTTTCAATTGATTAGTTTGTTAACACTGTTTTCTTCGAATCTGCAATGAGATATTTCGAGTGCATTGAAACTTATTGTGAAAAGGGAAATATCCTCAAACAAAAAGTAGAAATATTCTTTCTGAGAAATTGCTTTGTTATTTGTGAATTCATCTCACAGAATTACACGATTCTTTTCATGGAGAAGATTGGTAGTACTGTTTTTAGGGAATCTGAGAAAGGATATTTTGGATCGCATTGAAGCCTTTGGTGAGAAAGGAAATATCCTCAGATAAAAACTATAATGAAGCTTTCTGAGAAAGTTTCTTTTGATGCTTGAATTCATCTCATAGAGATACACCTTTCTTTTATTTTATTTATTTATTTATTTATTTTTTATTATACTTTAAGTTCTAGGGTACATGTGCATAACGTGCAGGTGTGTTACATATGTATACTTGTGCCATGTTGGTGTGCTGCACCCACCAACTCGTCAGCACCCATCAATTCGTCATTTATAGCAGGTATAACTCCCAATGCAATCCCTCCACCCTCCCCCTCCCCATGATAGGCCCCGATGTGTGATGTTCCCCTTCCCGAGTCCAAGTGATGTCATTGTTCAGTTCCCACCTATGAGTGAGAACATGTGGGAGATACACCTTTCTTTTCGTGGAGCAGTCTGGTAACACTGTTTTCGTGGAAACTGCAAAGGGATATTTGGGAGCACATTGAGGCCTATACTGAAAAAAGAAATATCCTCAGATAAAAACTAGAAAGAAGATTTCTGATAAACTGCTTTGTGATGTGTGAATTCATCTCAAAGAGTTACACGTTCTTTGCATTGAGCAGTTTGATAACCAGTTTTCGTGGAATCTGCAATGGGATATTTGTGAGAGCATTGAAGCCTATGGTGACAAAACAAATATACTCAGATAAAGTCCAAAAGAAACTTTCTGAGAAACTGCTTTGTTATGTGTGAATTCATCTCACAGGATTACATTTCTCTTTTCATTGAGCAGTGTGCTAACACTGTTTTCTTGCAATCTACAATGGGATATTTTGAAGCCCATTTAAGCTTTTGGTGACAAAGGAAATATCCTCATATAAAAACTAGAAATAAGCTTTCTGAGAACCTCTTTGTGACATTTTAATTAATCTCACTGTGTTGCACGATACTTTTCATCGATCAGTTTGTTAGCACTGTTTTTGTGGAATCAGAGAAGGGATAATTTGGATCCCTTTGAAACCTATGGTGACTAAGGAAGTCTCTTCAGAAAAAAACTGGTAAGAATCATTCTGAGAAACTTCCTTATGATGTGTGATTGCATCTCACAGAGCTACACCTTACTTTTTATGGAGAAGTTTGCTATAACAGTTTCGTGAAATCTACAAAGGGACATTTTGGAGTGCATTGAGGCCTATAGTGAAAAAGGAAATATCCTCAGACAAAAACGAGAAAGAAGTTTTCTGAAAAACTGCTTCATGATGTGTGCATTCATCTAACAGAGCTACACCCTTCTTTTCAATGAGCAGTTTGATAATCCTTTTCTCATGGAATCTGCAATAGGATATTTGGGAGCACAATGAAGCCTGTGGTGACAAAGAAACTATCCTCAGATGAAAACCATAAAGAAGCTTACTGAGAAACTGCGTTATAATGTGTTAATTATCTCACAGAGATACACTCCTCTTATCATTGAGCAGTTTGCGAACACTGTTTTCTTGGAAACTGCAATGGGATATTTTGGACCTCATTGAAGCTTATGGTGACAAAGGAAATATCCTCAGACAAAAATTAGAAAAAAGCTTTCTGAGAAACTGCTTTCTGATTTCTGAATTCATCTCAGAGTTACACAATTCCTTTCATGGAACAGGTTGGTAGCACTTTTTTGGGGGAATCTGAAAAGGGATATTTTGGATCACCTTGAAGCCTATGGTAACAATGGAAATATCATCCCATGAAAATTATACAGAAGCTTTCTGAGAAACTTATTTGTGATGTGGGAATTCATCTCACATTGTCAGCACTTTTTTTCATGGAGCAATTTGCTGATACTGCTTGTGTGGAATCTGCAAAGGGATATTTTGGAGCCCATTTGCTATGGTGAAAAGGGAATTATCCCCAGATAAAAACTAGAAAAAAGCTTTCTGATAAACTACTTTGTGATGTATGAACTCATCTCACAGAGTCACACTGTTCTTTTCATTTAGGAGACTGCTTACACTGTTTTCTTGGAATCTGCAATGGGATATTTCGGAGCGCTTTGGAGCTTATGGTGACAAAGAAATATCCTCAGACAAATAGAAGAAAGAAGCTTTCTGAGAAACTGCTTTGTGATTTCTGAATTCACATCACAGTGTTACATGAGTCCTTTCATGGAGCACTTTGGTAGCACTGTTTTTGGGGAATCTGTAATTGGATATTTTGGATCACATTAAAGCCTATGGTGACAAAGGAATTATCCTCAGAAAAAAGCTAGAAAGGAGGTTTTTGACAAACAGCTTTGAGATGTGTTAATTCATCTCACAGCATTGAGTGATTCATTTCATGAATCAATCTGTTAGCACTGTTTTTGGGAAATTTCAGAAATGATATTTTTTATTGCTTTGAAGCCTATGGTGACAAAGGGAATATCCTCAGATAAAAACGAGAAAGAAGCTTTCTGAGAAAGTTCTCTGTGATGTGTGAATTCACCTCACAGTGTTACATCTTTCTTTTCATGTAGCAGTTTGCTAATACAGTTTTCGTGGAATGTGCAAAGGGATATTTGGGAGTGCATTGATTCTTATAGTGAAAAAAGAATTATCCTCAGATAAAATTTAGAAAGAAGCTTTCTGAGAAACTTCTTTGTGATGTGTGAATTCATCTCACAGAGTTACACTGTTCTTTTCATTAAGCAGTTTACTAATACCTTTTTTTGGAATCTGCAATGGGATATGTTGGAGTGCATTGAAGCTTACAGTGACAATGGAAATACCTCAGACTAAAACTGGCAAGAAGCTTTCTAAGAAACTGCTTTGTGACTTGGGAATTATTCTCACAGTGTTACACGATTCTTTTCAAAGAGCTGTTTGGTAGTACTGTTTTTGGGGAATGTGAGGAGGATTATTTTAAAGCCTGCGGTGACAAAGGAAATATACTCTGAAAAAAATAATAAAGAACTTTTCTGAGAAGTTACTTTGTAATGTGGGAATTCATCTCACAGTATTGCACCTTTCTTTTCATGAAGCAGTTTGTCGACATTGTTTTTGTGGAATATGCAAAGGGATATATGGGAGCACGTTGAGGCATATGGTTAATAAGTAAATATCCTGAGATAAATACTGGATAGAACCTTCCTGAGAAACTGCTTTGTAATATGTGAATTCATCTCACAGAGTTGCAAAGTTCTTTTCATTTAGCAGTCTGCTAACACTGTTTTCTTAGAATCTGCAATGGAATATTTTGCAACACATTGAAGCTTACTGTAACTAAGGAAATATCTTCATATAAAAACTATAAAGAAGCTTTCTGAGAAACCGCTTTGTGATGTGTTAATTCGTCTCCCAGAGTTACATGATTTATTTAATGGATCAGTTTGGGACCATTGTTTTAGGGGAAACTGAAAAGGTATATTTTGGATCACATTGAAGCCAATGGTGACAAAGGAAATATACTCAGAAAAAAACTAGAAACAGGTTTTCTGAGAAAGTTTTTTGTGACGTGTGACCTCATCTCACAGTTACACCATTTGTTTTATTGAGCAGTTTGCTAACACTGTTTTCCTGGAATCTACAATAGGATATTGAGGAGCGCTTTGAAGCCAATGGTGACAAACAAAGTATAATCAGATAAAAAACAACAAGAAGCTTTCCAATAAACTGCTTTGTGATGTGTGGACTCAACCCACAGACTTACACTGATGTTTACATTGAGCAGTTTGCTCACACTCTTTTCTTGGAATCTGCAATAGGATGTTTCAGAGCACATTGAAGTTATGGTGACAAGGAAATATCCTCAGAAAGAAGCTAGAAAGAAGCTTTTTGAGAATCTGCTTTATGATGTGTAAATACATCTCACAGAGTTACATGATACTTTGCATGCAGTAGTTTTGTCACATTGTTTTTGGGGAATCTGAGAAGGGATATTTTGGATTGCCTTAAAGCCTATGGTGACAAAGGAAATATCCTCATATAAAAATTAAAAAGAAGTTTCTGAGAAACTTCTTGGTGATGTGTGAATTTATCTTACAGAGTTACACCTTTCTTTTCATGAAGTAGTTTGATAACACTGTTTTCATGGAATCTGCAAAGGGATATTTACGAGTGCATTGAGACCTATGGTGAAAAAGGAATTATCCTCAGATAAAAACTAGAAAGAAGCAATGTGAGAAACTACGTTGTGATGTGTGAATTCATCTCACAGGGTTACACTGTCCTTTTCAGTGAGCAGTTTCCTAACACTGTTTCCTTGGAATCTTCAAAGGGATATTTTGGAGTCCATTGAATCTTAGGTGACAAAAGAAATACCATCATATAAAAACTAGAACAAAGCTATCTGAGAAACTGTTTTGTGATTTGTTAATTCATCTGTCGGATTTACACTATTCTTTTCATGGATCAGTTCATTAGCACCGTTTTGGTGGAATATTAGAAGGGATATTTTGGATCACATTGAAACCTATGATGACAAAGGAAATATCCTCAAATAAAAACTGGAAAGAAGCTTCCTGAGAAACTCCTTTGTGATGTGTGAATTCATCTCCCAGATATACACGTTTCTTTTCATGGGGCAGTTTGCTAACAGTGTTTTCATGGCCTCCACAAAGGGATATTTGGGAGCACGTTGAGGTCGATAGTGAAAAAGGAAATATCCTCATAGAAAAACTAGAAAGAAATTTTCTGAGAATCTGCATTGTGATGATTGAATTCAATGCACAGAGTAACACTGTTCCTTTCATAGAGCAGTATGCTAACACTGTTTTCTTGGAATCTACAAGGGCATATCTTGGAGCGTATTGAAGCTATGGTGACAAAGGAAATATCCTCATAGAAAAACTAGAAAGAAGCCCTCTGAGAAACTGCTTTATGATATGTTAATTCATCTCACAGAGTTACATGATTCCTTTCATGGATCAGTTTGGTAACACTGCTTTTGGGAAATCGGAGAAGGGATATTTTAGATCACCGTGAAGCCTATGTTGACTAACAAAATATCCTCAGATAAATACTAGAGAGAAGCTTTCTGAGACAGTCCTTTGGGATGTGTGAATCCATCTCACAGAGATACACCTTTATTTTCATAGAGCAGTTTGCAAACACTGTTTTGGTGGAATCTGCAGAGGGATATTTTTGGACACATTGAGGCCTAAGGTGAAAATGGAAGTATCCTCGGATGAAAACTAGAGAGAAGTTTTTTGAGAAACAGCTTTGTGATGGGTGAATTCATCTCACAGAGTTATGCCATGCTTTTTAAAGAGACTTTTGATAACACAATTTTCATGGAGTCTGCAGTAGGATATTTGGGAGTGCAATGAAGTATTTGGTGACCAAGGAAATATCCCCATAGAAAAACCACAAAGAAGCTTTCTGAGAAACCACTTTGGGATGTGATAATTTATCTCACAAAGTTACGCAATTCCTTTCATGGATCAGTTTGGTAGCACTGTTTTTGGGGAACCTGAGAAGGGGTATTTTGGATCGCATTGAACCCTATGGTGACTAAAGAAATATCATCAGATAAAAACTACAAAGGAGATTTCTGAGAAAATTCTTTGTGATATGTGAATCCATCTCAGAGAGTTAACCTTTCTTTACAAGGAGCACTTTGCTAACACTGTTTTTGTGGGATATGCAAAGGGATATTTTGGAGGGCATTGAGGCCTATGGTGAAAAAGGAAATATCCTCAGATAAAATCTAGAAAGAAGCTTTCTGAGATAGTACTTTGTGGTGGATGAATTCCTCTCATGGAGCTACATTGTGCTTTTCATTGAGCAGTTTGATAACACTGTTTTTGTGGAGTCGGCAATAGGATATTTGGGAGTGCTTTGAAGCCTACGGTGTCAAAGAAAACATCCTCAGAAAAAAACTTGAAAGAAGCTTTCTGAGAACCTACTTTTTGTTGTGAGAATTCATCTCACAGCGTTATACTGTTCTATTCATTGATCAGTTTGCGAACACTGTTCTCTTGGAATCTGCAATGGGATATTTCAGAATGCATTGAAGTTTATAATGACAAATGAAATATTCTGAGACAAAAATTAGAAAGAAGCTTTCTGAGGAACTGCTTTGTGGTTTTTGAAATCACCTCACAGAGTTACAGCTTTCTATTCATGGAGCAGTTTGGTAGCCCTGTTTTTGGGCAATCTAAGAATTTGGATCACATTGAAGCCTATGCAGTCAAAGAAAATATTCTCAGATTAAAATTAGAAAGAAGCTTTCAAAGAAACTTCTTTGTGATGTTTGATTTCACCTCACAGAGTTACAACTTTCTTTTCATGGAGTAGTTTGTTAACACGGTTTTCGTAGAATCTGCAAAGGAATACTTTGGAGCGTACTGAGGCCTATGCTGTAAAAGGAAATATCCTCAGATTAAAACGAGAATTAAGCTTTTTAAGACACTTCTTTGTGATGTGTGTATTCATCTCACAGAGTTACACCTTTGTTTCCATGGAGCAGTTTTTTAACCCTGTTTTCGTGAAATATGCAAAGGAATATTTGGGATCACATTGAGGTCTATAGTGAAAAAATAATAATTCTCAGATAAAAATTAGAAAGAAACTTTGTGAGAAACTGCTTTGAAATGTGTGTATTCATCTCACAGAGTATCACCATTCTGTTCATGGAGCAGATTGCTAACACAGTTTCCGTGGAATCTGCAAAGGGATGTTTGGGAGCACATTGAGGCCAATGGTGAAAAAGGAAATATCCTCAGAGAAAAAGTAGAAAGAAACTTTCGGAGAGACTGATTCATGATGTACCATTTCATCTTACAGATTGACACTGTTAATTTCATTGAGCCATTTGCTAACGCTGTTTTTCTGGAATCTACAATGGGATATTTTGGAGTGCATTGAAGCTTATGGTGACAAACAAAATATCCTCATATAAAAACTAGAAAGAAACTTTCTGAGTAACCACTTTGTGATGTGTTAATTCATCTCACAGAGTTACACAATTCTTTTCATGGATCAGCTTTTGGGGAATCTGAGATGGGATATTTTGGATTGCATTGAAGCCTACGGTGACAAAAGAGATATCCTCAGATAAAAACTAGAAAGAATCTTTCTGAGAAAGTTCTTTGTGATGTTTGAATTCTTGTCACAGATTTATACCTTTCTATTCATGAAGCCATTTTCATTGAATCTGTGAGGGGATATTTGGGAGAGCATTGAGGCCTACAGTGAGAAAGGAAATATCATGAGATAAAAACTAGGAAGAAAATTTCTGAGAAACTGCTTTGTGATGTGTGAATTCATCTCACAGAGTTATACTTTTCTCTTCATGAAGCTGCTTCCTAACACTATTTTCGTGGAATCTGTAAAGTGATATTTGGGAGCGCATTGAGGGCTATGGTGAAAAAGGGTATATCCTCAGATAAAAAGTAAACAGTTCATTTCTGAGAAACTGTTTTGTGATGTGTGAATTCATCTCACAGAGTTACACTGTTCTTTTAATTGAGAAGTTTGCTAACACTGTTTTCTTGGAATCTGCAATAGGATATTTCAGAGTACATTGAAGTTTTTGGTGACAAAGGAAATATCCTCACATAAAAACTGGAAAGAAGCTTTCTGAGAAAGTGCTTTGTGATGTGTTAATTCATTTCATGGAATTACATGATTCTTTTCATGGATCAATTTGGGAGCACTCTTTTTTGGGAATCTGAGAAGGGATATTTCAGATTGCATTGAAGCCTGTAGTGACAAAGGAAATATGCTGAGATAAAAAATAGAAAGGATCTTTCTGAGAAAGTAATTTGTGATATGTGAATTCACCTCACAGTGTTACACCTTTATTTTCATGGAGTAGTTTGCTAACACTGTTTTCGTGGATTCTGCAAAGGGATATTTGGGAGTACATAGAGGATTATAGTGATAAAGGAAATATACACTGATAAAAACCAAAACTAAGATTTCTGTGAAACTGCTCTGTGATGTGTGAATTCATCTCACAGAGTTACACTGTAGTTTTCATTGAGTAGTTTGCTAACACTTCTTGCATGGAATCTGCAATGGGATATTTGTGAGTGCATTGAGCATGTGGCAAAAAGTAAAATATCCTCAGACAAAAAAATAGAAAGAAGCAAAGAAGCTTTCATAGAACGTGCTTTCTTATTTGTGAATTCATGTCACAGAATTACATGATCCTTTACATGAAGCAATTTGTTAGTAGTGTTTTCATGGAATCTGCAAAAGGAAATTTGGGAGTGCATTGATGCCTCTGGTTATAAAGGAAACATCCTCAGACAAAAACTAGAAAGACGTTATCTGAGAAACTTCTTTGTGATGTGTGAATTCACCTTACAAAGTTGCACCATTCTGATCATTGAGCAGTTTGATAACATTGTTTTCGTGGAATCTGCAATAGGATATTTGGGGGCATGTTGAAATCTATGGTGACAAAGGAAATATCATCAGATAAAAACCAAAAAGAAGCTTTCTGTGAAATTCTTTGGGATGTGTGAATTCATCTCACATAGTTACACCATTCTTTTCATTGAGAAGTGCGCTAACACTTTGTTCATGGAAACTGCATTGGGATATTCGGGAGCACATTGAGGAATATGGTGAAAAAGGAAATGTAATCAGATAAAAACCAAAAAGAAGCTTTCCGAGAAACTGCTTTGCCATATGTGAATTCATATCACAGAGTTACACCATTCTTTTCATGGAGTAGTTTGGTAGCCTGTTTTTGGGGAATCTAAGAAGGGATACTTTGTATCACATTGAAAACTATGGTTACAAAAAAAATCCTCAGATAAAAACTAGAAAGAGGCTTTCTGAGAAAGCTTCTTTGTGATGTGTGAATTCATCTCACAGATTTACAACTACTTTTCATGGAGCAGTTTGCTAACACTATTTTCGTGGAATCTGGAAAGGGATATCCTGAGAGCATTGAGGCAAATCGTGACAAAGAAATTATCCTCAGACAAAACTTATGGTGACAAAGGAAATATCCTCTGACCAAAATCAAAGGGAAGCTTTCTGTTAAACTGCTTTGTGATGTGTATATTCGTTTCACAGAGTCACACCATTCTTTTAATTGTGAAGTTTGTTAACACCTTTTTCGTTGGATCAGCCATGGGATATTTGGGAGCACCTTGAAGAATATGGTGAAAAAAGAAATATCATCAGATAAAGACTAGAAAGAAACTTTCTGAGAAACTGCTTTGTGATGTGTGAATTCTTCTTACAGAGATACACTATTCTTTTCATGGATCAGTTTGGTAACACTATTTTTGGGGAATCAGAGGAGGGATATTTTAAATGGCGTTGTAGCCTAATGTGACAAAGGAAATATCCTCAGATAAAAAGTTGAATGAAGCCCTCGGAGAAACTGCTTTGTGATATATGATTTTACTTCACCGAGTTACACTGTTCTTTTCATTGAGTAGTTTGATAACACTGTTTTATTGGAATCTGCAATGGGATATTTCGGAGCACATTGAAGCTTATGGTGACAAAGAAAATATCCTCATGAAAAATCTAGAAAGAAGCATTCTGAGAAACTGATTTGTGATGTGTTAATTCACTTCACAGAGTTACAAGTTTCTTTTCAGGGAACAGCTTTGTAGTACTGTTTATGGGGAATCTCGGAATGGATATTTGTGATCACATTGAAGCATATGGTGACAACGGAAACATCCTTAAGTAAAAACTGGAAATAAGCCTTCTGAGAAAGTTCTTTGTGAAGTGTCAATCCTATTTACAGAATTACACCTGCCTTTTCATGGAGAAGTTTGCTAACACTGTTTTCATGGAATCTGCAAAGGGGTATTTGGGAACACATTGAGGCCTATAGTGAAAAAGGAAATATCTTCGGATAAAAACTAGAAAGAAGCTTTCTGAGAAACTGCTTTGAGATGTGTGAGTTCATCTGACAGGTTACACCATTATTTTCACTGAGTAATTTGATAACACTGTTTTCATGGAATCTGCAATAGGATATTTGTTAGTGCTTAGAAGCTTGTGGTGACAAAGGAAATATCCTCAGATAAAAACCAAAATAAGCTTTCTGTGAAACTGCTTTGCGATGTGTTTGTTCATCTCACAGAGTTACAATGTTCTTTCATTGACAAGTTTGCTAACACTTTTTTCATGGAATCTGCAAAGGGATAATTGGTAGTGCTTTGAAATGTATGGTGAAAGAGTAAATATCTTCAGATGAACACTAGAAAGAAGCTTTCTGGGAAAGAGCTTTGTGATGTGTGAATTAATTTCACAGAGATACACCATTCTTTTCATGAAGCAGTGTGCTAACACTGTTTTTGTGGAATCTGCAAAGGGATATTTGGGAGCGCATTGAGGCCTATGGTGAAAAATTTATTATCCTCAGATAAAAACCAGAAAGAGGCTTTCTGAGAACTCTTTGTGATATGTGAATTCGTCTCACAGAGTTACACCTTACTTTTCATGGATCAATTTGCTAACACTGTTTTTGAGGGATCTGCAAAGGGATATTTGGGAGAGCACTGAGACCTATAGTGAAAAAGGAAATATCCTCAGATAAAAATTAGAAAGAAGCTTTCTGAGAAACTGCTTTGTGATGGGTGAATTCATCTCACAGAATTAAGCTGTGCTTTTCTTTGAGCCTTTTGATAACACTTCGTGGAGTGTGCAATAGTATATTTGGGAGTTCAACATTGAAGATGGTGACAAAGGAAATATCCTCATAGAAAAACTAAAAAAGCTTTCTGAGAAATTGTTTTGTGATGAGATAATTTATCTCACATAGTTACTTGATTCTTTTCATGAATCAGTTTGGTAGCACTGTTTTTGGGGAACCTGAGAAGGGATATTCTGGATCCCTCAGATAAAAACTGGAAAGGTGCTTTCTGAGGAAAGTCTTCGTGTTATGTGATATCATCTCACAGGTTACACCTTTCTTTTCAGGGAGTAGTTCGCTAACACTTTTTCATGGAATTTGCAAAGGGATATTTGGGAGTGCATTGAGGCCTATGATGAAAATGGAAAAATACTCAGATAAAAACTAGAAAGAAGCTTTCTGAGAAACTGCTTTGTTATGGGTGAATTTATCTCACAGAGCTACATCGTGTTTTCCTTTGAGCCTTTTGATGACACTGTTTTCGTGGAGTCTGCAGTAGGATATTTGGGAGTGCATTGAAGTCTATGGTGACAAAGGAAATATCCTCAGAAAAAAAATAAGAAAAATGCTTTCTGAGAAACTCCTTTTGGTGTGTGAATTCTTCTCACAGAATTACACTGCTCTGTTCATTGTTCTGTTTGCTAACACTGTTTTCTTGTAATCAGCAATGGGATATTTCAGAGTACATTGATGTTTATGGTGACAAAGAAATTATCCTGAGACAAAAACTAGAAAGAAGCTTTCTGAGGAACTTCTTTGTGATTTCTGAAATCATCTAACAGAGTTACTACACCTTTCCTTTCATGGAGCACTTTGGTAGCCCTGTTTTTTGGGAATCTGAGAAGGGATGTTTTGGATCACAATCAAGCCTATGGTGTCAAAGGACATATCCTCAGATTAAAACTAGAAAGAAGCTTTCAGAGAAACTTCTTTGTGATGCGTGAATTCATCTAACAGAATTACAACTTTCTTTTCATGGAGCAGTTTGCTATCACTGTTTTCCTGGAATCTGCAAAGGGATATTTGGGAGCGCACAGAGAAAGAAACTTTCTGAGAAACTTCTTTGTGACGTGTGTGTTTATCTCACAGAGTTACACTGTTGTTTTCATTAAGCAGCTTGCTAACACTGTTTTCTAGGAATCTACAATGGGATATTTCAGAGTGCATTGAAGCTTATGGTGACAAAGGAAATGCATTCATATAAAAACTAGAAAGAACCTTTCTGAGAAACTTCTTTGTAATGTGTTAATTAATCTCCCAGAGTTACACAATTCTTTTCATGGACAAATTTTTAGCACTGTTTTGAGGGAATCTGAGTAGGGATATTTTGGAAAGCATTGAGCACTATGGTGACAAGAAATTATTCTCAGATAAAAACTAGAAGGAAACTTTCTGAGAAAGGCTTTGGTGATGTCTGAGTTCATTTGTTTTCATGGAGCAGTTTGCTAACACAGTTTTTGTGGAATCTGCAAAGGGATATTTGGGACCACATTGAGGCCTACAGTGAAAAAAAGAATTATTCTCAGATAAAAACTAGAAAGAAACTTTGTGAGAAACTGCTTTGTGATGTGTGAATTCATCTCACAGAGATACGGTTTTAATTTCATGGTGCAGTTTGAGAGCAGTGTTTTGGGGAATCTGAGAAGGGATACTTTGGATTGCATTGACACCTATGGTGACAAAGGAAATATCCTCTGATAAAAGAGTAGAAAGAAGCTTTCTGAGAATGTTCCTTGTGTTGTGTGAAATCATGTGACCGATTATACCCTTTCTTTTCACAGAGCAGTGTGCTGAGACTGTTTTCCTGGAATCTGCAAAGGGATATTTGGGAATGCATTGAATCATATGGTGAAGAAGGGAGTATCTTCAGATAAAATCGAAAAAGAACCTTTCTGAGAAAGAGCTTTGTGATGTGTAGTTTCAATTCCCAGAGTCACACCATTCTTTAGGTTGAGCAGTTTGATAACACTGTTTTCGTGGAAACTGCAATAGGATATTTGGGAGTGCATTGAAGCCTACAGTGACAAATGAAATATCCTCAGATAAAAAGCAAAAGAAGCTTTCTGAGAAACTGCTTAGTGATGTGTGAATTCATCTCTCTGGGTTACACTGTTCCTTTCATTGAGCCATTTGCTAACACTGTTTTCTTGGAATCTGCTATGGGATATTTCAGAGCACATTAAAGCTTATGATGACAAAGGAAGTATCCTCGGATGAAAACTAGAAAGAAACTTTCTGAGAAACTCCTTTGTGATTGTGAATTAATCTCACAAAGTTACATGATTCTTTTCTTGGTGCAGTTTGTTAGCAGTGTTTGTGGTCAGTCTGAGGAGGTATATTTTGATCTCATTGAAGCCTATGGTGACGAAGACAATCTCTTCAGATTATAAGTAGAAAGAAGTTGTCTGAGAAAGTTTTTTGTTATGTGTGAATTCACCTCACAGTGTTACACCTTTCTTTTCATGGAGCAGTTTGCTAACACTGTTTTCCTGGAACCTGAAAAGGGATATTTGAGTATGCATTGATGCCTATGGTGAAGAAGGAAGTATCCTCAGACAAAAACTAGAAGGAACCTTTCTGAGAAACTAATTTGTGATGTGTGATTTCATCCCACAGAGTTACACTGCTCTTTTCATGTAGCAGTTTGCTAACACTGTTTGTGTGGAATCTGCCACGGAATATTTGGGAGTGCTCTGAGGCCTACGGTGATAAAGGAACTATCCTCAGAGGAAATAGAAAGAAGCTTTCTGAGAAACCACTTTGGGATGTGTTAATTCATCTCATGGAGTTACATGATCCTTTTCATGGGTCAGTATGGTAGCACTGTTTTGGTAAATCTCAGAAGGGATATTTTGGATCATATTGAAGCCTATGATGATAAGGAAATATCCTCAGAGAGGAACTACAAAGAAGCTTTCTGAAAAAGGTCCTTGTGATGCATGAATTCATTTCAGAGTTACACTGTTCTTTTCAGTGAGCAGTTTGCTAACACATTTTTCTTGGAATTTGCAGTGGGATATTCGGGAGCACATTGAAACTTATGATAACAAAATAAAATCTTCATATAATAACTATAATAAAGCTTTCTAGGAAACTGCTTTGTAATGTGGTAATTCATCTCACAGAGATGCACAATACTTTTCATTGAGCAGTTGGGAAGCACTGTTTTGGGGAATCTGAGAATGGATATTTTGGATCACATTGAAGCCTTTGGTGATAATATCTTCAGTTAAAAACTAGAAAGAAGGTTTCTGAGGAAGGTCTTTGTGATATCTGAGTTCATCACACTGAGTTACACCATTCTTTTCATGGAGCAGTTGCCAAAACTGTTTTCATGGAATATGCAATGGGACATTTGGGAGCACCTTCAGGCCTATAGTATCAAAGGAAATATCCTCAGATAACAACTGTAAAGAAGCCTTCTGAGAAACTGCTTTGTGATGTGTGAATTCATCTCACAGAATTGCACCGTTTCTTTCAATGAGCAGTTTGACAATATTGTTTTCGTGGAATCTGCTATAGGATATTTGGGAGGGCATTGAAGCTTATGGTGAGAAAGGACATATTCTCAGATAAAAAACCAAAGAGAAGCTTTCTGAGAAACTGCTTTGTGATGTGTGAATTCAGATATAACCAGAAATAAACTTCGTGAGAAACTGTTGTGTGATGTGTGAATTCATCTCACCAATTACCATGTGCTTTTCATTGTTTCATTGTTTTCTTGCAATCTGAAAATGGATACTTGAGAGTACTTTGAGACATATGGTGACAAAGGAAATATCCTCAGATAACAACTGTAAAGAAGCCTTCTGAGAAACTGCTTTGTGATGTGTGAATTCATCTCACAGAATTGCACCGTTTCTTTCAATGAGCAGTTTGACAATATTGTTTTCGTGGAATCTGCTATAGGATATTTGGGAGGGCATTGAAGCTTATGGTGAGAAAGGACATATTCTCAGATAAAAAACCAAAGAGAAGCTTTCTGAGAAACTGCTTTGTGATGTGTGAATTCAGATATAACCAGAAATAAACTTCGTGAGAAACTGTTGTGTGATGTGTGAATTCATCTCACCAATTACCATGTGCTTTTCATTGTTTCATTGTTTTCTTGCAATCTGAAAATGGATACTTGAGAGTACTTTGAGACATATGGTGACAAAGGAAATATCCTCATATAAAACTAGAAAGAAGCTATCTGAAAACCCACTTTCTGATGTGCTAATTCATCTCACAGAGTTTCACTATTTTCTTCATGTAACAGTTTCTTAGCAGTGTTTTTGGTGAACCTGAGAAGGGATATTTTGGATCGCATTGAAGCCTGTGTTTACAAATTAAATATCCTCAGATAAAAACTAGAATGAAGCTTTCTGGTAAAGCTCTTTGTGATGTGGGAATGAATCTCACAGAGTAAAACCTTTCTTTTCCTGGAGCAGTTTGTTAACACTCTTCTCATGGAATTTGCAATGGCATATTCCAGAGCCCTTTGATAACTACAGTAAAAAGTGAACATTCCTCAGATAAAAACTAGAAAGAAGCCTGAAATACAGCTTTGTGATGTGTGAATTCATCTTACAAATTCTTCTTACAGAGTTTCACCGTTCTTCTCATTGAGCATTTTGATATCACAGTTTTTGTGCAATCTGCAATATGATATTTGGGAGTGCATTGAAGCCTATGGTGACAAAGGAAATAGCCACAGATAAAGTCCAAAAAGAAGCTTTCTGTGAAACTGCTTTGTGATATGTGAACTCACTTCACACAGTTAAACTGCTCTTTTCATTTAGAAGTTTGATAACACTTTTTTCGATTAATCTGCTATGGGGTATTGGGGAGCGCATTAATTAATATGGTGAAAAAGGAAATATACTCAGATAAAAACTAGAAAGAAGTTTTCTGAGAAGCACCTTTGTGATACGTGAATTCATCTCACAGAGTTACATCATTCTTTTCATGTAATAGTTAGGTAGCACTGTGTTTGGGGAATCTGAGAAGGGATATTGTGGGTCACTTTGAAGTCTATGGTGCAAAGGAAATATTATCAATTAAAAAATAGAAAGAGGAGTTCTGATAAACTACTTCATCATGTGTGAATTCATCTCACAGAGTTACACTGTGGTTTTCATTTAGCAGTTTGATAACACTGTATTCGTGGAGTCTGCAATAGGATATTTGTGAGAGCACTGAAGCCTATGATGAAAAAGGAAATAGCCTCAGACAAAAACCAAAAAGAAGGTTTCTGAGAAACCGCTTTGCGATGTGTGAATTCATCTCACACATTTACGCCTTTCTTTTTATGGAGCAGTGTGCTAACACTATTTTCGTGGAATCTACAAAGGGATATCACGAGCACATTGAGGCACATGATGAAAAAGGAAATGTCCTCATATAAAAACTAGAAGGAAGCTTTCTGAGAAAGTTATTTGTGATGTGTGAATTCATCTCACAGAGTTACAATTTTCTTTTCATGGAGCAGTTTGCCAAAGCTGTTTTTGTGGAATGCACAATGGAATATTTCAGAGTGCTTTGAAGCTTATGGTGACAAAGGAAATATCCTCAGACAAAAACTAGAAAGTAGCTTTCTGAGAAAATGCTTCATGATCTCTTAATTTATCTCATAGAGTTACACAATTATTTTCGTGGATCAGTTTTTTAACACTGTTTTTGAGGAATCTGAGAAGGAATATTTTGAATCGCATAGAAGCCTATGGTGACAAAGGAAATATCCTCAGATAAAAACTAGAAAGAGGCTTTCTGAGAAACTTCTTTTTGATGTGTGAATTCATCTCATGGAGTTACACCTTTCCTTTCATGCAGCACCTTACTAACATTGTTTTCATGGAATCTGCAAAGGCATATTTGGGGGTGAATTGAGGCCTATAGTGAAAAGGGAAATATCCTCAGATAAAAATTAGAAATAAACTTTCTGAGAAACTCTTTTTTTATACGTGAACTCATCTCACAGAATTACACTGTTCTTTTCATTGAACAGTTTGCCAACACTGTTTTCTTGGAATCCGCAATGGGATATTTCAGATGGCATTGTAGCTTATGGTGAAAAAGGAAATATCCAAATAAAAAAACTAAAAAGAAGCATTCTAAGAAACTGTTTTGTGATGTGCTTATTCATCTCACAGAGTTCACAATTCTTTTCATGGAGCAGTTTTGTAGCACTGTTTTTGGGGAATCTGAGAAGGGATATATTATCGCCTTGCAGTCAATTGTGACTAAGGAATATCCTAAGATTGAAACTGGAAAGAATCTTTCTGAGAAACTTGTTTCTGATATGTGAATTCACCTCACGGAGATATAACTTTCTTTTCATGGATCAGTTTTCCAGCAATGTGTTTGCGGAATTTGAGAAGGGATATTTTGAATTCCATTGAAGCATATGGGGACAAAGGAAATATCTTCAAATAATAATTAGAAAGAAGCTGTCTGAGAAATTCCTTTGTTATTTGTGAATTCATCTCACAGATTTACACCTTTCTTTTCATGGAACAGTTTTGTAACACTGTTTTCATGGAATCTGCAAAGGCATATTTGGGAACACATTGAGGCATATAGTGAATAGGAAAAATCCTCATTTAAAAACGAGAAGGATTTTTTTCTCATAAATTGCTTTCTGATGTGTGAATTCATCTCACAGTGTTACATTGTTGTTTTCATTGAGCAATTTAATAACAGTTTTCATGGAATCTGCCATGTTCTACTTTTGAACACATTGAAGCCTTTGGTGACAAAGAAAATAACGTCAGATAATAACTAGAAAGAAACTTTCTGAGAAACTACTTTCTGATGTGTGAATACATCTCACACAGTTACACTGTTATTTTCATCAAGCAGTTTGCTAACACTGTTTTCTTGGAATCTGCAATGGGATATTTCAGAGAACTTAAAGCTTATGGTGGCAAAGAAAATGCTGTCATGTAAAAACTAGAAAGAAGCATTATGAGAAACGGCTCTGTGATGTGCTAATTCATCTCACAGGGTTACATAATTCTTTTCATGGAGCCGTTTGGTAGCACTGTTTTTGGGGAAGCTGAGAAGGAATACTTTGGATCACATAGAAGCCTATGGTTACTCAGGAAATATCCTCAGATAAAAACAAGAAAGATGCTTTCTGAGAAAGTTCTTTGTGATGTGCGATTTCATCTCACAGAGTTATACATTTCTTTCCATGGAGCAGTTTGCTAACACTGTTTTCGTGAAATTTGCAAAGGGATATTTGAGAGTGCATTGAGGCCTATGGTGAAAAAGGAAATTTCCTCAGAAAAAACTAGAAATAAGGTTTCTGAGAAACTGCTTTGTGATGTGTGAATTCATCTTTCAAAGTTACACTGTTCTTTTCATTGAGCAGTTTGCTACCACTGTTTTCTTGGAATCTGCATTGGGATATTTCAGAGCACATTGAAGCTTATTTTGACAAAGGAAATATCCTCAGACAAAAACTAGAAAGAAAGTTTCTGAGAAACACCTTTGTGGTGTGTGAATTCAACTCACAGAAGTACACCACTGTTTTCATGGAGCAGTTTGGTAGCACTGTTTTTGGGGAATCTGAGAAGACGTATTTTGAATCACCTTGAAGCCTATGGAACTGAGGAAATAGCTTCAGATAAAAACTAGAAAGAAACTTTCTAAGAAACTTGTTTGTGATGTCTGAATTCATCTTACAAAGGTACACTTTTCTTTTCATATAACAGTTTGCTAAAACTGTTTTAGTGGATCTGGAAGGGGATATTTGGGAGTGCATTGATGATTATAGTGAAAAAGGAAATATCCTCAGAAGAAATCTAGAAAGAAATTGTCTGAGAAACTGCTTTGTGATGTGTGAATTCATCTCACAGAGTTACACTGTACTTTTCATTCGGCAGTCTGATAACACTGGTTTCGTGGAATCTGTGATAGGATACTTGGGATCCCATTGAAGCCTATGGTGACAAAGGAATATCCTCAGATAAAAACTAGAAAGAGGCTTTCTGAGAAACTTCTTTTTGATGTGTGAATTCATCTCATGGAGTTACACCTTTCCTTTCATGCAGCACCTTACTAACATTGTTTTCATGGAATCTGCAAAGGCATATTTGGGGGTGAATTGAGGCCTATAGTGAAAAGGGAAATATCCTCAGATAAAAATTAGAAATAAACTTTCTGAGAAACTCTTTTTTTATACGTGAACTCATCTCACAGAATTACACTGTTCTTTTCATTGAACAGTTTGCCAACACTGTTTTCTTGGAATCCGCAATGGGATATTTCAGATGGCATTGTAGCTTATGGTGAAAAAGGAAATATCCAAATAAAAAAACTAAAAAGAAGCATTCTAAGAAACTGTTTTGTGATGTGCTTATTCATCTCACAGAGTTCACAATTCTTTTCATGGAGCAGTTTTGTAGCACTGTTTTTGGGGAATCTGAGAAGGGATATATTTATCGCCTTGCAGTCAATTGTGACTAAGGAAATATCCTAAGATTGAAACTGGAAAGAATCTTTCTGAGAAACTTGTTTCTGATATGTGAATTCACCTCACGGAGATATAACTTTCTTTTCATGGATCAGTTTTCCAGCAATGTGTTTGCGGAATTTGAGAAGGGATATTTTGAATTCCATTGAAGCATATGGGGATAAAGGAAAATCCTCAAATAATAATTAGAAAGAAGCTGTCTGAGAAATTTCTTTGTTATTTGTGAATTCATCTCACAGATTTACACCTTTCTTTTCATGGAACAGTTTTGTAACACTGTTTTCATGGAATCTGCAAAGGCATATTTGGGAACACATTGAGGCATATAGTGAATAGGGAAAAATCCTCATTTAAAAACGAGAAGGATTTTTTTCTCATAAATTGCTTTCTGATGTGTGAATTCATCTCACAGTGTTACATTGTTGTTTTCATTGAGCAATTTAATAACAGTTTTCATGGAATCTGCCATGTTCTACTTTTGAACACATTGAAGCCTTTGGTGACAAAGAAAATAACGTCAGATAATAACTAGAAAGAAACTTTCTGAGAAACTACTTTCTGATGTGTGAATATATCTCACACAGTTACACTGTTATTTTCATCAAGCAGTTTGCTAACACTGTTTTCTTGGAATCTGCAATGGGATATTTCAGAGAACTTAAAGCTTATGGTGGCAAAGAAAATGCTGTCATGTAAAAACTAGAAAGAAGCATTATGAGAAACGGCTCTGTGATGTGCTAATTCATCTCACAGGGTTACATAATTCTTTTCATGGAGCCGTTTGGTAGCACTGTTTTTGGGGAAGCTGAGAAGGAATACTTTGGATCACATAGAAGCCTATGGTTACTCAGGAAATATCCTCAGATAAAAACAAGAAAGATGCTTTCTGAGAAAGTTCTTTGTGATGTGCGATTTCATCTCACAGAGTTATACATTTCTTTCCATGGAGCAGTTTGCTAACACTGTTTTCGTGAAATTTGCAAAGGGATATTTGAGAGTGCATTGAGGCCTATGGTGAAAAAGGAAATTTCCTCAGAAAAAACTAGAAATAAGGTTTCTGAGAAACTGCTTTGTGATGTGTGAATTCATCTTTCAAAGTTACACTGTTCTTTTCATTGAGCAGTTTGCTACCACTGTTTTCTTGGAATCTGCATTGGGATATTTCAGAGCACATTGAAGCTTATTTTGACAAAGGAAATATCCTCAGACAAAAACTAGAAAGAAAGTTTCTGAGAAACACCTTTGTGGTGTGTGAATTCAACTCACAGAAGTACACCACTGTTTTCATGGAGCAGTTTGGTAGCACTGTTTTTGGGGAATCTGAGAAGACGTATTTTGAATCACCTTGAAGCCTATGGAAACTGAGGAAATAGCTTCAGATAAAAACTAGAAAGAAACTTTCTAAGAAACTTGTTTGTGATGTCTGAATTCATCTTACAAAGGTACACTTTTCTTTTCATATAACAGTTTGCTAAAACTGTTTTAGTGGATCTGGAAGGGGATATTTGGGAGTGCATTGATGATTATAGTGAAAAAGGAAATATCCTCAGAAGAAATCTAGAAAGAAATTGTCTGAGAAACTGCTTTGTGATGTGTGAATTCATCTCACAGAGTTACACTGTACTTTTCATTCGGCAGTCTGATAACACTGGTTTCGTGGAATCTGTGATAGGATACTTGGGATCCCATTGAAGCCTATGGTGACAAAGGAAATATACTCAGATCAAAAACAAGAAAGAAACTTTCTGAGAAATTGCTTTGTGATGTGTGAATTCTTCTCAC
Source organism: Trachypithecus francoisi (assembly GCF_009764315.1). Lineage (NCBI taxonomy): Eukaryota > Metazoa > Chordata > Mammalia > Primates > Cercopithecidae > Trachypithecus > Trachypithecus francoisi. The sequence continues at coordinate 210,775 of NW_022680696.1, read as the reverse complement.
AGAGATACACCATTCTTTTCATTGAGCAGTATTCTAACACTGTTTTTGTGGAATCTGCAATAGGATATTTTGGAGCACCTTGAAGCTTTGGTGAAAAATGAAATATCTTCAAATAATAGCTAGAAAATTGCTTTCTGAGAAACTATTACATGATACGTGAATTCATCTCACAGAGTTACACTGTTCTATCCATTGAGCAGTAGATTAACACTGTTTTCATGGAATCTGCAAAAGGATATTTTGAATCACATTTAAGCCTATGGTGGCAAAGGAAATATTCTCAGATAAAAACTAGAAATAAGCTTTCTAAGAAACTTCTTTGTGATGTTTGAATTCATCTCACAGAGGTACCCCTTTCTCTTCATGTAGCAGTTTGCTAAAAATGTTTTCATGGAATCTGCAAAGGGATATTTGGGAGCACATGGAGGACTACAGAGATAAAGGAAATATTCTCAGATAAAACTAGAAAGAAATTGCCTGAGAAACTGCCTTGTGATGTGTGAATTCATCTCAGAGAATTACACGATTCTTTTCATGGAGGAGTTTTGTAGCATTGTTTTTGAGGAATCTGAGAAGGGATATCTGGGATCACTTTGAACTCTATGGTAACAAAGGAAATATCTTCAGGTAAAAACTAGAAAGAAGATTTCTGAGGACCTTCTTTTTGATGGATGAATTCATCTCACGGAGTTACACCTTTCTTTCCATGGAGCAGTTGGTTAACAATGTTTTCGTGAAATATGCCAAGGGATATTTTGGAGCACTTTGATGCCTATGGTGATAAAGGATATATCCTTCACATAAAAACTAGAAAGTAGCTTTCAGAGAAACTGTTCTGTGATGTGTGAATTCATCTCACAGAGATACATTGTTCTTTTCATTGAGAAGTTTGCTAACACTGTTTCCTTAGAGTATGCACCTAGATATTTCGGAGCACATTGAAGCTTACAGTGACAAAGAAAATATCCTTAGACAAAAACCATAAAGAAGCTTTATGAGAAACTGTTTGGTGATATGTTGATTCAACCAATAGAGTTAGATGATTGTTTTCATGGATCAGTTTGGTAGCTCTGTTTTTCGGGAATCTGAGAAGGGATATTTTGGATCGCATTGAAAGCATAGGGTGACAAAGGAAATATTCTCAGATAAAAAATAGAAATAAGCTGTCTGAGAAATTTCTTTGTTATTTGTGAATTAATCTCACAGAGTTACACCTTTCTTTTCATGGAGCAATATTGTAACACTGTTTTCATGAAATCTGCAAAGGCATATTTGGGAGCGCATTGAGACATATAGTGAAAAGGGAAAAAATCCTCATTTAAAAACGAGAAAGAAGTTTTCTGGGAAACTGCTTACTGATGTGTCAATTCATCTCACATAGTTACACTGTTCTTTTCATTGAGCAGTTTGATAACACCGTTTTCATGGAATCTGCCATATTATATTTTGTAACACATTGAAGCCTATGGTGACAAAGGAAATGTCCTCAGATAAAAATCAAAAAGAATCTTTCTGAGAAACTGCTTAGTGATGTGAGAGTTCATCTCACAGAGTTACACTGTTCTTTCATTGAACAGTTTGTAAAAACCATTTTCTTGGAATCTGCAATGGTATATTTCAGAGCGCATTGAAGCTTACATTGACAAAGGAAATATCCTCATACTAAAAGCAGAAAGAAGCTTAGTGAGAAACCACTCTGTGTTGAGCTAATTCATCTCACTGAGGTACATGATTCTTTTCATGGAGGAGTTTGGTAGCACAGCTTTTGGGGAATCTGAGAAGGGATATTTTGGATTGCATTGAAGTCTATGGTGACAAAGGAAATACCCTCAGACAAAACCAAAAGGAAACTTTATGAGAAACTGCTTTGTGACTTGTGAATTCATCTCACAGTGTTACATGATACTTTTTATAGATCAGTTTTTTAGCACTGTTTTTCTGGAATCTGAGAAGGGACTGTTTGGATTGCATACAAGCCAATGGTGACAAAGGATGTAGAATCAGGAAAAAACTAGAAAGAACTTTCTGAGAAACTTCTTTGTCATGTGTGAATTCATCTCACTGAGTTACAACTTTCTTTCCATGGAGGAGTTTCCTGGCACTCCTTCTGTGTAAGCTGCAATGGGATATTTGGGACTGCATTGAGGTCTATGGAGAAAAAGTAAATACCCTCAGATAAAAACTAGAAAGAAGCTTTCTGAGAGACTGTTTTGTGATGTGTTAATTCATTTCACAGAGTTACACTGTTCTTCTCATTGAACAGTTTGATAACACTGTTTCATGGAATCTGCAATAGGATATTTGGGATCGCATTGAAGACTATGGTGACAAAGGAAATATTCTCAGAAAAAACGAAAAAGATGCTTTCTTTGTAACTGCTTGTGATGTTTGAATTCATATCACAGAGTTACACTTTTGTTTTTATTGAGCAGTTTTCTAACACTGTTTTCTTGGAATCTGCACTGGGATTTTTCAGAGTGCATTGAAGCTTATGATGACAAAGGTAATTTTCTCAGACAGAAACAAGAAAGAAGCTTTCTGAGAAACTGCTTTATGATTTTTGAATTCATCTCACAAAGTTACACTTTAATTTTCATCGAGCACTTTGGTAGCACTCTTTTAGGGGAATCTGAAAAGGGATATTTTGGATTGCCTCCAAGCCTATGGTGAGAAAGGAAATATCCTCAGATAAAAACTAGAAAGAAGCTTTCTGAGAAACTTCTTTGTGATGTGTGAATTTATCTAACAGAGTTACATCTTTCTTTTCAAGGAGCAGTATCCTAACACTCTTTTTGTGGAATCTGCAAAGGGATTTTTGGGAGTGCATTGTATGTTTTGGTGAAAAAGGAAATATCCTCAGATAAAAACTAGAAAGAAGCTTTCTGAGAAACTGTTTTGTGATGCATAAATTCACCTCACAGTGTTGCAGTGTTCTCTATATCGGACAGTTTGCTAACACTCTTTTCTTGGAATCTGCAATTGGATATTTCAGAGCACATTGAATCTTATGGTGAAAGGGAAATCTCCTAATATAAAAACTAGAAAGATGCTTTCTGAGAAACTAATTTGTGATGTGTTAATTTATCTCACAGAGTTACACGATTCTTTTCATGTATCAGTTTTGTAGCACTGGTTTTTGGGAATCTGAGAGGGGATATTTTGAAGTGCATTGAAGCCTATGGTGACAAAGGAAATATCCTCAGATAAAAACTAGAAAGAAGCTGTCTGAGAAAGTTCTTTTTGATATGTGTATTCATCTCACAGACTTACACCTTTCTTTTCATGGAGCAGTTTTCTAACACTGTTTTCGTGGAATCTGCAATGGGATATTTGGGAGCACTTTGATTCATATAGGGAAATCGGAAATATCCACATATAAAAATGGGAAAGAAGTTTTCTGAGAAACTGCTTTGTGATGTGTGAATTCATCTCACAAAGTTACACTGTTGTTTTCATTGAGCAGTTTGATAACACTGTTTTCATGGAATCTGCAATACGATATTTGGGAGCACATTGAAGCCTGTTATGGCAAAGGAAACAGTCTCAGATAAAAAATAGAAAGAAGCTTTCCAAGAAATTTCTTTGTGATGGATGAATTCATCACACAAATTTGCAGATTCGCTTTCTTTCAGCAGTTTGGTAGCACTGTTTTTATGGAATCTGCAAAGGGATATTCAGGAGCTCCCAGAACCCTATGGTGAAAAAGGAAATAACTTCAGAGAAAAATTGGAGCTTTTAGAGAAATGGTTTTGTGATGTATGTATACATCTCATAGAGTTTAAAATTTTGTTCATTGAGCAGTTCAGCATGACTCTTTTTGTGGTATCTTATAGGAGATATTTGGGAGCGCATTGAAGCCAGTGTTGAAAAAAGAAATATCATCAGATTTAAACTAGAAAGAAGGTTTCTCAGAAACTGCTTTGTGATGGGTGAATTCATCTCATGGAGTTATAGGTTTCTGTTCATTGAGCTGTTTGTTAACACTGTTTTTGTGGAATCTGCAAAGGGATATTCAGGAGTGCATAGAGTCCAATGATGAAAAAGCAAATATCTTCAGGCACAAACGTGAGAGAAGCTTACTGAGAAACACCTTTGTGAAGTGCACATTCATCTAATAGAGTTAAACGTTTCTGTTGAGGGAACACTTTGTTCTCACTGTTTTTGTGGTATCTGAGTAGGGATACATGGGAGTGCATTGAAGTCTATAGTGGAAAGGGAAATATCCACATATAAAAACTAGAAAGAAGCCTTCTGAGAAACCACTTTGTGATGTGTTAATTCATCTGACAGAGTTAAACAATCCTTTCTATGGAGCAGATTTGTAGCACTGTTTTTGGAGAATCTGAGAAGGGATATTTTCAATCGCATTGAAGTCTATGGTGACAAAGGAAATATCCACACATAAACACTAGAAAGAATCTTTCTGAGAAGCCTCTTTGTGATGTATGTGTTCATCTCACAGAGTAACACCTTTATTTTCATGGAGCAGTTTGGTAACACTGATTTCATGGAATCTGCGCAGGGATATTTGTGACAGCTTTGAGCCATATAGTGAAAAAGGAAATATCCTCAGATAAAAACTAGAAATATACTTTTTGAGAAACTGCTTTGTGATGTCTGAATTCATCTCACAGAATTACACTGTTATTTTCATTGAGAAGTTTGATAACACTGTTTTCTTGGAATATGCAATAGGATATTTGGGAGGGCATTGAAGTCTGTTGTGACAAAGGAAATGTCCTCAGATCAAAACTATAAAGAAGTTTTCTGTGACGCTGCTTCGTGATGCATCAATTCACCTCACAGCATCACACCGTCCCTTTCATTGAGAAGTTTGCTAACAGTCTTTTCCTGGAATCTGCAATGGGATATTCCAGAGCTCATTGAGGAAAATGGTGAAAAAGGAAATATCCTCAGATAAAGGCTGAAAAGAAACTTTCTGAGAAACCGCTTTGTTATGTGTCAGTTCATCTAACAGAGTTACACCATTCCTTTCATGGAGCAGTTTGGTGACACTGTTGTTGAGAAATCTCAGAAGGGATATTTTGGATTGCATCGAATCCTATGGTTACAAAGGAAATATCCTCAGATAAAAACTAGAAAGAAGGTTTCTGAGAAAGTTCTTTGCTGTGTGTGAATTCAACTCACAGAGTTACACCTTTCTTTTCATGGAGCTGTTTACTAACGCTGTTTTCGTGTAACATACAAAGGGATATTTGGGAGCCAGTTGAGGCCTATGGTGAAAGAGGACATATCCTCAGATAAAAATCAAAAAGAAGCTTTCTGAGAAACTCCTTTGTGATGTTTGAATTCATCTCACAGAGTTACACCACTCTTTTCATTGAGAAGTTTTATAACACTTTTTTCATAGAATCTGCAATGGCATATTCCAGAGAGCATTGAGGACTATGAGGAAAGAAGAAATATCTGCAGATAAAATCTAGAAAGAAGTAGTCTGAGAAATAGCTTTGTGATGTGTGAATTCATCTCACAGAAGGGATATTTTTCATCACATTGAAGCCTAGTGTGACAATGGAAATATATCCAGATAAATACTAGCAAGAAATGTTGTGAGAAACTACTTTGTTGTGTGTATATTCATCTAACAGAGTAATACTTTTCTTTTCATGGAGCTGTTTGCTAACACTGTTTTTGTGGAATCTACAAAGTGATATATGGGAGTGAGTTGAGATGATGGTGATAAAGGAAATATCCTCAGATAAAAACTAGAAGGAAGTTTTCTGAGAAACTGCTTTGTGATGGGTGAATTCATCTCACAGAGTTACACCACACTTTTCATGGAGCAGTTTGCTAACACTGTTTTCATGGAGTCTGCAATAGGATATTTTGGAGTGCATTAAAGCCTTTGGATCAAAAGAAATAATTTCAGACAAAAAATAAGCTTTCTGTGAAATTGCTTAGTAATATGTTAATTCATCTCACAGACTTACACCTTTATTTTCATGGAGCAGTTTGGTCACACTGTTTTTGGGGAATCTTAGAAGGGATATTTTGGATCTCATTGAAGCCTAACGGGACAAATTAAATATCCTCAGACAAAAACTAGAAATAAGCATTCTGAGAAACTGTTTTGTGATGTGTTAATTCATTTCAGAGAGTTACATGATTCTTTTCAAGGATCAGTTTTGTAGCACTGTTTTCGATTGCAATGAAGCCTTTGGTGACAAAGGAATTATCTTCAGATAAAAAACTAGAAAGAAGCTTTCTGAAATACACTTTTGTGATCTGTGAATTCATCTCACAGATTTGCACATTTCTTTTCATGGAACGATTTGCTAACAGGGTTTCATGGAATCTGCAAAGGGATGTTTGGGAGCACATGGAGGGGTATACTGAAAAAGGAAATATCCTCAGAATGAAACTATAAATAAACATTCTGAGAAACTGTTTTGTGATGTGTGAATTCGTCTTACACAATTACACTGTTCTTTCACTGAGCAGTCTGATAACACTGTTTTTGTGGGATCTGTAATAAGATATTTGGGAGCACATTGAAGCCTATGGTGAGAAAAGAATTATCTTCAGGAAAAAAAAAACAAAAAGAAGCGTTCTATGATACTTCTTTGTGATGTGTGAATTCATCTCACAGTGTTACACTGTTCCTTTCATTGCAAAGTTGGCTAACACTTTTTTTCTGGAATCTGCAATGGTATATTCGGGAGTGCATTGAGGCCTATTGTTAAAAAGGAAATATACTCAGAGAAAAACTAGAAAGAAGCTTTCTGAGAAACAGATTTCTGGTGTGTGAATTCAACTCACAGTTTCACTGTTCTTTTCATTGAACATTTTGCTAACACTGTTTAATTGGAATTTGCAATGGGATCTTTTGGAGCACATTGAAGCTTACAGTGACAAAGGAAATATAATCAGACAAAAATTAGAAAGAAGCTTTCTGAGAATCTGTTTTGTGACTTGTGAATTCATCTTACAGAGTTACAGGTTTCTTTTCATGGAGCGTTTGGTAGTACTGTTTTTATGGACTCTGCAACGAAATATTTTGGATTGTATTGAAGCCTATGGCGACCAATGAAATATCCTCAGATAAAAACTAGAAAGTAGCTTTGTGAGAAACTGCTTTGTGAATTGTGAGTTCATGTCACAGATTTGCAAAAGTCCTTTCATGGAGCAGTTTGGTAGCACTGTTTTTGAGGAATCTCAGAAGGGATATTTTACATCATATTGAAGACTATGGTGACAAAGGTAATATCCTCAGAGAAAAACTAGAAAGGAGCTTCCTGATAAATTTCTTTGTGATTTGTGAATTCATCTCACAGAGGTACACCTTTCTTTTCAATGAGCAGTTTGGTAATACTGTTTTCGGTTAATCTGAGAAGGGATATTTTGCATTGCATTGAAGCTTATGGTGACAAAGAAAATACCCTCAGATAAAAACTAGAAAGAAATTTTCTGTGAAACTGCTTTGTGATGTGTGAAATTGTCTTAGTGAGGTACGCCATTCTTTTCATTGAAAAGTTTGCTAACACTTTTTTCATGGAATCTGCAATGGCATATTCCGGAGCACATTGAGGAATATGGTGAAAAAGGAAATATCCTCAGATAAAAACTTGAAAGAATCTATCTGAGAAACAGCTTTGTGATGTGTGAATTCATCTCACAGAGTTACACTCCTCATTTCATAGAGCAGTGTGGTAGCATTCTTTTGGGGGAATCTGAGAAGGGATATTTTGAATAGGATTGAAGCTATGGTGACAAAGGAAATATCATCAGAGAAAAACTAGAAAGAAGCTTTCTGAGAAACTGATTTGTGATGTGTGAATTCATTTCACAGAGTTACAATTTTCTTTTCATGGACCAGTTTGGTAACACTGTTTCTGTGGAATTTGTAAAATGATATTTGGGAGCACATTGAGACCTATACTGAAAAAGGAAATATATTCAGATAAAAAGTACAAAGATGCTTTCTGAGAAATTACCTTGTGATGTGTGAATTCACCTCAAAGAGTTACACTTTTCTTTGCATTGAGCAATTTGATGACACTCTTTTCCAGGAATCTGCGATAGAATATTTTGGAGCACATTGTAGCCTATGGTGACAAAGAAAATATCCTCAGATAAACCAAAAAGAGGCTTTCTGAGAAGCTGCTTTATGATTTGTGAATTCATCTCATAGAGGTACACCTTTCTTTTCAATGAGCAGTTTGGTAATACTGTTTTCGGCTAATCTGAGAAGGGATATTTTGTATCGCATTGAAGCCAATGGTGACAAAGGAAATACCCTCAGACAAAAACGAGAAGGAAATTTTCTGAGAAACTGCTTTGTGATGTGTGAAATCATCTTAGTGAGTTACAGCATTCTTTTTATTGAGCAATTTGCTAACATTGTTTTGTAGCAATCTGCAATGGGATATTTCTGAACAAAGTGAAGCTTATAGTGACAAAGGATATATCCTTAGACAAAAATTAGAAAGAAACTTTCTGAGAAACTGCTTTGTGATTCGTGAATTCATCTCACAAAGTTACAGGATACTTTTCATGGAGCAGTTAGGTAGCACTGTTTCTGGGGACTGTGAGAAGGGATATTTTGAATAGCATTGAAGCCTATGGTGACAAAGGAAATATCCTCAGATAAAAATTAAAAAGAAGCTTTCTGAGAAAGCACTTTATGATGTGTGAATTCATCTCACAGAGGTACACCTTTCTTTTCATGGAGCAGTTTGATAACACTGTTTTCATGGTATCTACAAAAGGATATTTGGGAGCAAGTTGAAGCCTATGGTGAAAAAGGAAATATCCTCAGATATAAACTAGAAAGAATTTTTCTGAGAAACTGCTTTGTGGTATGTGAATGCGTCTCACAGATTTACACCTTTCTTTTCATGGAGCATTTTGCTAACACTATTTTCATGTAATCTTCAATGAGATATTGACGAACACCTTGAGGCCTATTGTGAAAAAGGAAATATCCTCAGAGAAAAACTAGAAGGAAGCTTTCTGAGAAATTGTTTTCTGATTTCTGAATTCATATCACAGAGCAACACCATTCTTTTCATGGAGCAATTTGGTAGTGCTGTTTTTGGGGAATCTGAGAAGGGACATTTAGGATCACATTAAAGCCTATGGTGACAGAGGAAGTATCATCAGATAAAAACTAGAAAGTAGCTTTCTAAAAAACTTCTTTGTGATGTTTGAATTCGTCTCACAGAGTTACCCCTTTCTTTTCAAGGAGCAGTGCTAACACTGTTTTCTTGGAATTTGCAAAGGGATGTTTGAGAGTGTACTGAGGTATATAGTGAAAAAGGAAATATCCTCAGATATTAAATAGAAAGACACTTTCTGAGAAGCTACTTTTTGATGTGTCAATTCATCTCACTGAGTTACACCTTTCTTTTCATTTAGCAGTGTGTTATCTCCGTTTTTGTGGAAACTGCAAAGGGGTATTTGCGAACGTCTTCATGCCTATAGTGAAAAAGGAAACAACCACAGAAAAAAACTAGAAAGAAGCGTTCTGAGAAAATTCTTGGTGTAGTTTGAAATCATTTCACAGAGCTAAAACTTTCTTCAGGGAGCAGTTTGCTAATACTGTTTTTGCGGAATCTTCAAAGGGATATTTGGAAGCACGTTGAGGCACATAGTGAAAAAGGAAATATCCACAGATAAAATTAGAAAGAAGCTTTCAGAGAAACTGCTTTGGGATATGTAAATTCATTTCACAGTGTTACACCATTTTTTTTCACAGGGCAGTTTGATAACACTGTTTTCGTGGAATCTATAGTAGGATATTTTGGAGGGCATTGAAGCTTATGCTGATAAAAGAAATATCCTCAGACAGACACTAGAAAGACCAATTCTGAGAAACTGCTTTTTGATTTGTGAATTCATCTCACAGAGTTACACCATTCTTTTCTTGGAGCACTTTTGTAGCACTGCTTTTGGGGAATCTGACAAGGAATATTTGCGATCACATCGAAATCTATGGTGTTAAAGGAAATATCCTCAGATAAAAACTAGAATGGATCATTCTTGGAAAGTTCTTTGTGATGGTTGAATTCATCTCACAGAGTTACACCATTCTGTTAATTGAGCAGTCTAATAACACTCATTACATGGAATCTGCAACAGGATATTTGGGAGCACATTGAAGTCAATGGTGGCCAAGAAAAACCTGATAAAAACAAAAAAATGCTTTCTGTGAGACCGTTTTGCAATGTATGAATTTAACTGACAGAGTTACACTGCTCTTTTCATTGAAGAGTTTGCTAACATTATTTTCTTAAAATCTGCAATGAACTATTTTAGAGTGTATTAAAGCTTGTGGTGACAAAGGAAATATCCTCAGACAGACACTAGAAAGAAGTTTCCAGAGAAACTGCTTTGTGATTTGTGAATTCATCTCAAGGAATAACAGCTTTCTTTTCATGGAGCCATTTGGAAGCACTGCTTTCGGTGAATCTGAGAAGGGATATTTTGTATGACATTGGAGCCTATATTGACAAAGGTAATATCCTCACACAAAAACTGGAAAGAAGCTTTCTGAGAAACTTCTTCATGACGTGTAAATTCATCTCACAGAGTTACAACTTTCTTTTCGTGGAGCAGTTTGCTAACACTGTTTTCATGGAATCTGCAAAGGGATTTCTCAGAGCACATTGAAGATTATGTGACAAAGGAAATATAAACAGATAAAAATCAAAAATAAGCTTTCTGAGAAACTGGTTTGAGATGTGTGAATTCTTCTCACAGAGATACACCATTCTTTTCATTGAGAGGTTTCCTAAACATTTCTCGTTTAATCTGCAATGGGATATTCAGGCACACATTCAGAAATATAGTGAAAAAAGAAATATCCTTAGATGAAAGCTAGAAAGAAGACTTCTGAGAAAGTTCATTATGATGTGTGAATTCATCTCACAGAGCTACATCTTTATTTTCATGGAACAGTTTGCTAACACTGTTTTTGTGGAATAATCTCCAAAGGGATATTTGGGTGCATTGAGGCCTATGTTGAAAAAGGAACTATCCACAGATGAAAAGTAGAAAGAAGGTTTCTGAGAGGCTGCTTTGTGGTGTGTGAATTGAACTCACAGAGCTACACTGTCCTTTACATTGAGCAGTTTGCTAACAATGTTTTCTTGGAATGTGCAATGAGATATTTCAGAGTGTATTGAAGCTTATGATGACAAAGGAAATGTCCTCAGACAAAAACTAGAAAGAAGCTTCCAGAGAAACTGCTTTGTGATTTGTGAATTCATCTCAGAGAGTTACACCTTTCTATACATGGATTAGTTTGGTAGCACTGTTTTTAGGGAATCTGAGAAGGGATATTTTTGATTACGTTGAAGCTTATATTGACAAAGGAAATATCCTCACATGAAAACTAGAAAGAAGCTCTTTAAGAAACTTCTTCATGATGTGTAAATTCATCTCACAGAGTTACAACTTTCTTTTCATGGAGCAGTTTGCTAACATTGTTTTCATGGAATCTGCAAAGGGATTTATCAGAGTGCATTGGAGATTATGGTGACAAAGGAAATATAAACAGATAAAAACAAAAATAAGCTTTCTGTGAAACTGGTTTGTGATGTGTGAATTCATCTCACACAGTTACACCATTCTTTTCATTGAGAAGTTTGCTAAGACTTTTCTCGTTTAATCTGCAATGGGATATTCAGGCACACCTTCAGGAATATAGTGAAAAAGGAAATATCCTCAGATAAAAACTAGAAAGAAGATTTCTGAGGAAGTTCATTGTGATGTGTGAATTCAACTCTAGAGCTACATCTTCTTTTTCATGGAGCAGTTTGCTAACACTGTTTTAGTGGAATCTCCAAAGGGATATTTGGGAGCGCATTGAGGCCTATGTTGAAAAAGGAAGTATCCACAGATAAAAAGTAGAAAGAAGCTTTCTGAGAGACTTTTTTGTGATGTGTGAATTGAAATCACAGAGATACACTGTCCTTCATATTGACCAGTTTGCTAACACTGTTTTTTTGGAATGTGCAATGAGATATTTTGGAGTGTATTGAAGCTTTTGATGACAAGGAAATACCCTCAGACAAAAACTAGAAAGAAACTTTCTGAGAAACTGTTTTGTGATTTGTGAATTCATCTCATAGAGTTACACCTTTCTTTTCATGGATTAGTTTGGTAGCACTGTGTTTGGGGAATCTGAGAAGGAATATTTTTTATCACATTGAAGCCTATATTGAAAAAGGAAGTATCTTCAGATAAAAACTAGAAAGAAACTTTCTGGGAAACTCCTTCATTATGTCTGAATTCATCTCTCCGAATTACACTTTTCTTTTCATGGAGCAGTATGCTAACACTGTTGTTGTGGAATCTGCAAAGGGATATTTGGAAGGCATTGAGGCCTATGGGGAAAAAAGAAATATTCTGAGATAAAAACTAGAAAGACGCTTTATGAGAAACTGCTTTGTGAGGTGTGAATTCATCTCACAGCGTTACACTGTTGCTCTCATTGAGCAGTTTGCTAATGCTGTTTTCATGGAATCTGCAATGGTATATTTTGGAGTGTTTTGAAGGTTATAGTGACAAAGGAAATATCCTCAGAAAAAACTAGAAAACAGCTTTCTTAGAAACTGGTTTCCGATGTGTGAATTCATCTCACTGAGTTACGCAATTCTTTTTAAGGAGCAGTTTGGTAGCACTGTTTTTGAGGAATCTGAGGAGGGATATTTTGAATCGCATTGAAGCCTCTGGTGACAATGGAAATATCCTCACATAAAAACAAGAAAGAAGCTTTCTGAGAAACTTTTTTGGGATGTGTGAATTCATCTCACACAGTTACAACCCTCTTTTCTTGGAGTAGTTTGTGAACACTATTTTTGTGAAATTTGCAAAGGATATTGGGAGCGCTTTGAAGTCTATGGTGACAAATGAAATACCTCAGAAATAAAACAAAAAGAAGCTTTCTGAGAGACTGCTTTGTGATGTGTGAATTGATCTCACAGAGTTACACTGTTCTTTTCATGAGCAGTTTAATAACACTGTTTTATTGGAATCAGCAATGAGATATTTTTGAATGCATCGAAGCTTAGGGTGACAAAGGAAGTATCCTCAGGCAAAAAGTAGAAAAAAGCTTTCTGAGAAACTGCTTTGTGATTGGTGAATTCCTCTCACAGGGTTACACAATTCTTTTCATGTAGCAGTTTGGTAGTACTGTTTTTTGGAATCTGAGAAGAGATATTTTGGATGGCATTGAAGCCAAAAGTGACAAAGGAAATAACCTCAGATTACAACTAGAAAGACGCTTTCTGAGAACTTCTTTGTGATGTGTGGATTCATCTCATGGAGTTAAAATATACTTTTCACTCAGCAGTTTACTAACACTGTTTTCTTGGAATCGCAGTGGGATACTTTGGAGCACTTTGAAGATTATGGTAACAAAGGAAATATCCTCAGATAAACAAAAATAAGCTCTCTGAGAAACTGCTCAGTGATATGTGAATTCATCTCAAAGATTAACACTGTTATTTTCATTGAGAAGTATGCTAACACTTTTCTCCTTTAATCTGCAAAGGGATATTCAGGTGCACATTCAGGAATGTAGTGAAAAAGGAAATATCCTCAGATAAAAACTAGAAAGAAGCTTTCTGAGAAACAACTTTGTGATGTGTGAATTAATCTCACAGAGTTACATGGTTCTTTTCATTGATCAGTTTGATAACACTGTTTTTGTGGAACTTGCACTAGGATATTGGGAGTGCATTAAAATCTATGGTAACATAGGAAATATCCTCAGATAAAAACCTAAAAGAAGCTTTCTGAGAAACTGCTTTGTGATGTGTGAATTCACCTCACAGAGTTACACTGTACTTTACATTGAGCAGTTTGCTAACCCTGTTTTCTTGCAATCTGCAAGGGGATATTTCAGAGTACATTGAAGCTTATGATGACTAAGAAATATCCTCAGACAAAAACTAGAAGGAACTTTCTGAGAAACTGCTAAGTGATTTGTGAATTTATCTCACAGAGCTACATGATTCTTTTCATGGAACAGTTTGGTAGCAGTCTTTTGGGGAATCTGAGGAGATATTTTGGATCACATTGAATCTTAAGGTGACAAAGGAAATATCCTCAGATAAAAACTAGAAAGAAACTTTCTGAGAAACTTCCTTGTGATGTGTGAATTCATCTCAGAGTTACACCTTTCTTTTCATGGTGTGTTTTGCTAACACTGTTTTCGTGGAATCTGCAAAAAGATATTTGGGAGTGCCTTGAGGCAATAGTGAAAAATGAACTATCCTCAGATTAAAAGGAGAAAGAAGCATTCTGAGAAACTGCTTTGTTATGTGTTCATTATATCTCACAGAACTACACGATTCTTCTCATGGATCAGATTCGTAGCAGGGTTTCTGGGGAAGCTGAGAAAGGATATTTTGGATCGCTTTGAAGCCTATGGAAGCAAATGAAATATCCTCAGATGACACTAGAAAGAAGCTTTCTGAGAAAGTTCTTTGTGATGTGTGAATTCATCTCACAGCATTACACATTCCTTTTCATGAAACACTTTCCTAACCTTGTTTTCAAGGAATCTGCAAAGAAATATTGGGAACGCTTTGAGGTCTATAGTGATTTGGATCATATTGAGCCTATATTGAAAAGGATATATCCTCAGATAAATCTAGAAAGAAGCTTTTTGAGAAACTTCTTTGTGATGTGTGAATTTGTCTTACAGTTACAGCTTTCTTTCCATGGAGCAGTTGGCTAAAACTGCTTTCGTGTATCTTCAAGGAGATATCTGGGAGTGCATTGAGGCCTATGGTGAAAAAGTAAATATCCTGAGATAAAAACCAAAAAGAAGCGTTCTGAGAAACTGCTTTTGGATGTGTGAATTCATCTCAAAGTGTTACACAGTACTTTTCATTGAGCATTTCTAACACTGTTTTCATGGAATCTGCAAAGGTATATTTGGGAGCACATTGAGGAATATAGTGAAAAAAGAAATGTCTCATATAAAAACTAGAAAGAAGTTTTCCGAGAAACTGCTTTGTGATGTGTGAATTCATCAAAATCATATTTGGAGTGCATTGAGGCCTATAGTGAAAAAGGAAATATGCTCAGATAGAAACTAGAAAGAAGCTTGATGAGAAACTGCTTTGTGACATGTGAATTTATGTCACAGAGATACACTGTTCTTTTCATTTAGCAGTCTATTAACACTGTTTTCTTGTAATCTGCCATTGGATATTCAGGAGTGCATTGAAGCTTATGGTGACAAAGAAAATATCTTTCTATAAAAACTACAAAGAAGCTTTCTGAGAACCACTTTGTGATGTTTTAATTCATCTCACAGAGTCACACAATTGTTTTCATGTGTCATTTTGGCAGCACTGTTTTTGAGAACTAAGAAGGAATATTTTCAGTTGCATTGAAGCCTTTGATGACTAAGGAAAAACACTCAGGTAAAAACTAGAACAAACGTTTCTGAAAAATTCTTTTTGATATGTGAATTCATCTCACCATGCTGCACCTTTCTTTGCAGGAATCTGTTTGCTAACACTGTTTTCGTGGAGCCAGTAAAGGAATATTTGGGAGTGCATTGTGGTCCAAAGCGAAAAACACAATATCCTCAGAGAAAAATTAGAAATAAACTTTCTGAGAAACTGCTTTGTGATGTGTGAATTCATCTCACAGAGCTATGCCGTTTTTTTATTGAGCAGTTTGATAACACTTTTTCATGGAATCTGCAATAGGATTTTGAGCATGAATTGAAGCCTACGGTGACAAAGGAATTATCCTCAATGAAAACCGTAAAGAAGCTTTCTGAGAACCTGCTTTGTGATGTGTTAATTCATCTCAGTGCATTACACGTATCTTTTCATGGGTCACATTGAAGCCTATGTTGACAGTGGAAATATCCTCAGATAAAAACTAGAAAGAAGCTTTCTGAGAAAGTTATCCATGATGTGGGAGTTCATGTCACTGAGGTACACACCTTCTTTTCGTGGAGAAGTTTGCTAACAAAGTTTTTGTGGAATAAACAGAGGGATATTTGGGCGCACATTGACGCCTGTAGTGAAAATTGAAATATCCTCATAGAAAAACTAGAAAGAAGCTTTTTGAGAAACTGGTTCATGATTCAACACACAGAGTTACAATGTTCTTTTCATTCAGCAGTTTTCTAACACTGTTTACTTGGAATCTACAATGGCATATTTCACAGCTTATTGAGCTTGTTGTGAAAAGTTAAATATCCTCACACAAAAACTAGAGAGAAGCTTTCTGAGAAATCACTTTGTGTGATGTTATTTCATCTCATAGGGTTACATGATTCTTTTCATGGATCAGTTTGGTAGCACTGTTTTTGGGGAAACTGAGAAGGGATATTTTGTATTGCATTGAAGCCTATTGTGACTAAAGAAATATCCTCAGATAAAATCTAGAAAGAAGCTATCTGAGAAAGTTCTCTGTGATGTGTGAATTCATCTCACAGAGCTACAACCCATTATCCTATTGCAGATTGCTAATGCAGTTTTCGTTTAATCGGGAAAGGGATATTTGGGAGTCCATTGAGGCCTATAGTGAAAAAGAAAATATCCTCAGACAAAAACTAGAAAGAATCTTTCTGAGAAATTGCTTAGTGATGTGTGAATTAATCTCACAGAGTTACACCATTCTTATTATTGTGCAGTTTGATAACACTGTTTTCACAGAATCTGCAATAGGATATTTGGGACCTCCTTGAAGCCTAGGATGACAAAGAAAATATCGTCAGAGAAAAACCAAAAAGAAACTTTCAGAGAAACTGCTTTGTGATCTGTGAACTTAACTCACAGAGTTACACTGTTCTTTTTATTGAGCAGTTTGCTGACACTGCTTTCTTGGTATTTGCAATGGGACATTTTGGAGGGCATTGAAGCTTATCATGAAAAAGGAAATAACCTCTGACAAAAACTAGAAAGAAGTTTTCTGAAAAACTGCTTTGTGATTTGTGAATTCATCTCAGAGTTACGTGAGATTTTTTGTGGAATATTTTAGTAGCACTGTTTTTGGGACTCTGAAAGTGGTATTTTGAATCACAATGAAGCCTATAGTGACAAAGGAAATATCCTCAGACAAAAACTAGAAAGAAGCTTTTGGAGAACTGCTTTGTGGTTTCTGAATTCATCTCACAGAGTTACACGGTTCTTTTCATGGAGCAGTTTGGTACCACTGTTTTGGGGGAATTTGAGAAGGATATTTTTGATCGCATTGAAGTCTATGGTGACAAAGGAAGTATCCACATATAAAAACTGGAAAAAAGTTTCTGAGAAACTTATTTGTAATGTATTTATTCATCTCACTGAGTTACACCTTTGTTTTAATGTAGCAGTTTGCTAACACTGTTTTCATGGAATCTGCAATAGGATATTTCAGACTGCATTGAAGCTTATGGTGACAAAGGAAATATCCTCATATAAAAACTAGAAGGAAGCTTTCTGAGAAACCACTTTGTGATGTGTTAATTCAGCTCACAGCGTTACATGATTATTTTCATGATCACTTTGGCAGCACTGTTATTGGGGAATCTGGGAAGGGATATTTTGAATCGCATTGAAGCCTAAGGTGGCAAAGGGTGTATGCTGAAGTAATAACTATAAAGAAGCTATCTGAGAGACTTCCTTGTGATGTGGAATTCATCTCACAGTATTCTGCCTTTATTTTCAGGGATTTGTTTGCTAACACTCTTTTCGTTAATCTGCAAAGGGATATTTGGGAGAGCATAATGGACTATGGTGGAAAAGGCAATATCCTCACATAAAGATTAGAAAGAAGCTTTCTGAGAAACTGCTTTATGATGTGTGAATTCATCTCACAGAGCTATGTCATTTTGTTCATTGAGCCGTATGATAACACTTTTTTCGTGGAAACTGCAATAGCATATTTGGGAGTGCATAGAAGCCTATGGTGAGAAAGGAAACATCCTCAGGAAAATCAAAAAGAAACTTTCTGAGAAACAGCTTGTGTTGTGTCAATCTATCTCACAGAGTTACACTGTTCTTTTCACTGAGCATTTGCTAACCCTGTTTTCTTGGAATCTGCAATGGGATATTTTGGAGCACATTGCAGCTTATGGTGACAAAGGAAATATCCTCAGACAAAAACTAGAAAGGTTTCTGAGAAACTGCTTTGTGATTTGTGAATTCATCTCAGAGTTACATGATTCTTTTCATCGAGCCATTTGATAGCACTGCTTTGAGGGAATATGAGAAGAGATATTTTGGATCACATTGAAGCCTATGATGACAAATGAAATATCCTCAAATAAAATGAAAAAGAAGCTTTCTGAGAAACTGCTTTGAGATGTGTTAATTCATCTCACAGCATTACAACGAGACTTTTCATTGATAATGTGTAAGCACTGTTTTCGTGGAATCTGAGAAAGGATATTTTGAATCACATAGAAGTCCTTGGTGAAAAGGAAAATATCCTCAGATAAAAACTAGAAGAAAGCTTTCTGAGAAAGTTCTGTGTGCTGTTTGAATTCATGTCACAGAGTTACACCTTTCTTTTCATGGGGCAGTTTGCTAACAGAATTTTCGTGGAATCTGCAAAGGGCTATTTGGGAGCACATTGAGGCCTACAGTGAAAAAAGAAATATCCTCAGATAAAAACAAGAGAAAAGCTTTCTGAGAAACTGCTTTGTGATTTGTGAATTCAACTAACAGAATTACATCGTTCTTTTCATTGAGCAGTTTGATAACACTGTTATCGTAGAATAAGCAAAAGGATATTGGGAGTACATTGAAGTCTATGGTGACAAAGGAAAATATCCTCAGATTAAAGCAAAAAAGAAGCTTTTGAGAAACTGCTTTGAGATGGTGAATTAATCTCACTGAGTTACACTGTCCTTTTCATTGAGCAGTTTGCTAGCACAGTTTTCTTGGAATCTACAATGGATATTTGGGAGTGCATTGAGGCCTATGGTGAAAAAGGATATATCCTCAGACAAAAACTAGAACAAACATTTCTGAGAAACTATCTTGTGATGTGTGAATTCATATCAGAGCATTACACTGTTCTTTTCATTGAGCAGTTTGCTAACACCATTTTTGCAATCTTCAATGGGATAATTCAGAGCATATTGAAGTTTATGGTGACAAAGGAAATATCCTCATATAAAAACTAGAAGAAGCTTTTGAGAAAATGCTTTGTGATGTGTTAATTCTTCTAACAGAGTTACACGATTCTTTTCATGGATCAGCTTGGATGCCTGTTTTGGGCCATCTGAAGGGGATACTTTTGATTGCATTGAAGCCTATGGTGACTAAGGAAATATCCTCAGATAAAAACAAGAAAAAATCTTTCTGAGAGAGTTATTTATGATGTGTGAAATCATCTCACAGAGTTAAAACTTTCTTTTCATGGGGCAGTTTGCTAACAGAGTTTTCGTGGAATCTGCAAAGGGATATTTTGAACACTTTGAGGCCTATAGTGAAAAAGGAAAATATCAGAAAAAAACTATAAAGACGCTTTTTGAGAAACTACTTTGTGATGTGTGAATTCATCTCACAGAGTTGCACCATTCTTTTCATTGTGCAGGTTGATAACACTGTTTTTGTGGAATCTGCAACAGGATATTTGGGATTGCATTGTAGCCTATGCTGACAAAGTAAATATCCTCATAGTAAAACCAAAAAGAAGCTTTCTGAGAAGCGCCTTTGTGTTGTGTGAATTCAAGTCATAGAGTTACACTGTTCTTTTCATTGAGCAGTTTGCTAACACTGATTTCTTGGAATCTGAACTGGCATATTTCAGAGAACACTGACGCTTATTGTAATAAGGAAATATCCTCAGACAAACATAGAAAGAAGCTTTCTGAGTCTTCTTTGTGATGTGTAATATCATGTCAGAGAGTTACACTGTTTTTTTCATTGAACTGTTTGCTAATACTGCTTTCTTGGAATCTGCAATGGGATATTTCATAGTGCATTGAATCTTAGGGTGACAAAGGAAATATCCTCATATAAAAATTACAAAGAAACTTTTGAGAAACCACTTTGTGATGCATTAATTCATGTCACGGTATTACATGACTGTTTTTGTGGAAAAGTTTTGTAGCACTGTTTTTGAGTAAACTGAAAAGGGATATTTTGGATTCCATTGAAAAATATGGTGACCAAGGAAATATCCTCAGATTAAAATAGAAAGAAGCTTTCTGAGGAAGTTCTTCCTGATGTGAGAATCATATCACAGAGTTACAACTTTCTTTTCATGGAGCACTTGGCTAACACTTTTTTGTGGAATCCGCAAAGGGATATTTTGGAGTGCATTGAGGCTTATGTTGAAAAAGGGCATAGTCTCAGTTAAAATAGAAAGAAGCTTTCCGAGAACTGCATTGTGATGTGTGAATTCATCTCTTCGTGTTACACAGTTGTTTTCATTGAGCAGTTTGTTCAGACTGTTTTCTTGGAATCTGCAATGGTATATTTTGGAGCATTTTGAAGACTACAGTGACAAAGGAAATATAATCAGATGAAAACAAAAAGAAGTCTATTGAAAAACTGGTTTGTGTTGTGTCATTCATGTCACAGAGTTACACTGTTCTTTTCATTAAGCAGTTTGCAAACACTGTTTTCTTGGAATCTGCAATGGTATATTTTGGAGTGCATTGAAGCTTATGGTGACAAAGGAAATATCCTCAGTCAAAAAAAGAAAGAATCTTTCTGATAAACTGCTTTGTGGTGTGTGAATTCATCTCAGTGTTACACGATTTTTTTCATATACCTGTTTGGTAGCACTGTTTTTGGGGAATCTGAGAAGGGATATTTTGCATCACATTGAAGGCTATGGTGACAAGGGAATTACCCTCAGATAAAAACTGGAAAGAAGTTTTCTGAGAAAATTCCTTGTGATGTGTGAATTCACCTAACAGACTTACACCATTCTTTTCATGGAGCAGTTTGGTATCACTGTATCATGGAATATCCAAAGGGATATTTGGGAGCGCATTTAGACCTATCGTGAAAAAGGAAATATCCTCAGATAAAAACTAGAAAAACCTTTCTCAGAAACTACTTTGTGATGGGTGAATTCATCTCACAGTGTTACACTGTACTTTTCATTTAGAAGTTTGCTAACACAGCTTTCTTGTAATCTGCAGTGGGATATTTCAGAGCACATTGAAGTTTACGGTGACAAAGGAGATATCCTCAGACAAAAACTAAAATGCATTCTGAGAAACTGCTTTGCAACTTGGGAATTCTTCTCACAGAGTTACACGGTTCTTTTCATGGAGCAGTTTGGTAGCACAGTTTTAGGGAAATCTGTGAAGGGATATTTTGTATCAGATTGACGCCGATGGTGACAAAGGAAATATATTCGTATAAAAACTGGAAAGATGTTTTCTGAGAAACTGCTTTGTGATGTCGGAATTCATCACACAGAGTTACACAATTCTTTCATGGATGAGTTTTTAGCACTGTTTTTGGGGAATCTGAGAAGGGATATTTTGGATCACATTGATGTCTATGGTGACTAAGGAAAAAACCTCATGTAAAAACTAGAAAGAGGCTTTCTGAGAAAGTTCACTGTGATGTGTGTATTTATGTCACAGAGTTACACCTTTCTTTTAATGAGGCAGGTTGGTAACACTGTTTTTGTGGAATCGTCAAAGGGCTATTTTGGAGTGCATTGATGCCTAGGGTGACAATGGAAAATCCTCATAGAAAAAAAAAAATAAGATTTCTGAGAAACTGCTTTGTGATATTTGAAGTCAACACCCAGAATTACACTGCTTGTTTCAATGAGCAGTTTGCTTACACTGTTTTCTTGGAATCTGCAATGGGATATTTCAGAGCACATTGAAGCTTATGGTGACAAAGGAAATATCCTCAGACATAAATTAGAAAGAAACTTTCTGAGAAACTGCTTTGTGATGTCGGAATTCATCACACAGAGTTACACAATTCTTTCATGGATGAGTTTTTAGCACTGTTTTTGGGGAATCTGAAAGGGGATATTTTGGGTCGCATTGAAGCCTATGGTGTATAAGAAATATCCTCAGATAAATATTAGAAAGAAGCTGTCTGAGAAAGTTATTTGTGTTGTGTGAATTCATTGCAAAGAGTTATAAGTTCTTTTCATGGAACACTTTGTTAACACAATTATTGTGGAATCTGCAAAGGGATATTTAGAAAACCTATAAAGAAGCTTTCTGAGAAACCACTTTTTGATTCATGAGTTCATCTCACAGGGTTACACTGTTCTTTTCATTGAGCAGATTAATAACACTGTTTTCTTGATGTCTGCATTGGGATATTTGGGAGTGCATTGAAGCCTAATGTGACAAAAGAAATATCCTCATAGTAAAATCCATAAAGAAGCTTTCTGAGAAGCTGTTTGGGATGTGAGAATTCAATTCACAGAATTACACTCTTCCTTTCAATGAGGAGTTTGTTAAAACTGTTTTCTTGGAATATGCAATGAGATATTCTGGAGCGCATTGAAACTTGTTGTGAAAAAGGAATATAATCAGACAAAAACTAGAAAGATATATTTTCTGAAAAACTGCTTTGTGATTTGGAATTCATCTCAGTGAGTTACACGATTCTTTTCATGGATTAGTTTATACACCTGTTTTTGGGGAATCTGAGAAGGGATATTTTGGATATCATTGAAGTCTATGGTGACTAAGGAAATATCCTCAGATAAAGACTGGAAAAACGCTTTCTGAGAAACAGGGTTGTGATGTGTGAATTCAGCGAACAGAGTCACACCACTGTTTTCATGAGGCAGTTTGGTAGCACTGTTTTTGGGGAATTTGAGAAGGCATATTTTAAATAGCATTTAAGTCTATGGTGTCAAAGGAAATATCCTAAGATAAAAAATTGAAAGAAGCTTTCTGAGAAAGTTCTTTGTGCTGTGTGAATTCATCTCACAGAGTTACAACTTTCTTTTCATTGAGAAGTTTTCCTAACACTGTTTTTGTGGAATCTGCACTAGGAATTTGGGGAGCACAATTTAAGCCTGCAGTGACTGATTAAATATACCTCATAGAACAACCAAAAAAGAATCTTTCGGGTGAAATGCTTTGTGATGTGTGAATTCATCTCACACAGATTACACCTTTTTTTTTTTCATGGATCAGCTTGCTAAGACTATTTTCCTGAATCTGAAAGGGAATATTTGCGAGTACATTGAGATAATTGTTGAAGAAAGAACATAATCATCAAAACTAGAAGATATTCTGTGAAACTGCTTTCTGATGTGTCTATACATCTCACAGAGTTTACACCATTCTCTTCATTAAAAGAAATTTTGCAACCCCCGGGGATCCATTGTTGAGCCTACCACCTCTCTGTCGGCTCTCACTGCCTCCTACATGGGGCCCATTCTCCGCTGCGAGGAGCGAGACGCTGCTAGTCGGGCCTTAGTGGCTCCCTCTCTCTGAAGTTTTGCTTGTTTCCATTCCGAAGTCCCTGTTCTTTAAGAGCTTATATCTGCAGCGACGAGAGTGGAGGGGGCGGAGCAAGATGGCCGAATAGGAACAGCTCCAGTCTCCAACTCCCAGCGCCAGCGACACAGAAGACCGTGATTTCTGCATTTTCAACTGAGGTACTGGGTCATCTCTCTAGGGTTGCCGGACAATCGGTGCGGGTCAGCTGCTGCAGCCTGACCAGCGTGAGCTGAAGCAGGGCGAGGCATCGCCTCACCTGGAAGCGCAAGGGGGAAGGAAATCCCTTTTCCTAGCCAGGGAACTGAGACACACACCACCTGGAAAATCGGGTAACTCCCACCCCAATACTGCGCTTTAAGGAAACAGGCACACCAGGAGAATATATCCCACACCTGGCCGGGAGGGTCCCACGCCCACGGAGCCTCCCTCACTGCTAACACAGCCGTCTGCTGCGATCTATCCGCAAGGCAGCAGCGAGGCTGGGGGAGGGGCGCCCGCCATTGCTGAGGCTTAAGTAGGTAAAAAAAGCCGCTGGGAAGCTCGAACTGGGTGGAGCTCACAGCAGCTCAAGGAAGCCTGCCTGTCTCTGTAGACTCTACCTCTGCGGACAGCGCACAGCTGCAGTCCATTAGGGAAAGAGCGGGGCCGCTGCAGACCCGAACGACTCTGTCTGACAGCTTTGGGAGAGCCGTGGATCTCCTAACGCGGAGGTTGAGATCTGAGAACGGACAGACTGCCTGCTCAGGTGGGTCCCTGACCCCTGAGTAGCCTAGCTGGGAGACATCCCCCACTAGGGGCAGTCTGACACCCCACACCTCACAGGGTGGCGTCACCCCTGAGAGGAAACTTCCAAAGAAAGAATCAGACAGGTACACTCGCTGTTCAGCAATATTCTATCTTCGGCAACCTCTGCTGCTGATACCCAGGCAAACAGGGTCTGGAGTGGACCTCAAGCAATCTCCAACAGACCAACAGACAGTCCTTCTGACTGTCAGACGGAAAACTATCAAACAGGAAGACACCTATACCAAAACCCCATCAGTACGTCACCATCATCAAAGTCCAGAGACAGATAAAACCACAAAGATGGGGAAGAAGCAGGGCAGAAAAGCTGGAAATTCAAAAAATAAGAGCGCATCTCCCCCTGCAAAGGAGCGCAGCCCATCGCCAGCAACGGATCAAAGCTGGTCAGAGAATGACTTTGAGAGATGAAGAAGAAGGCTTCAGTCCATCAAACTCTCAGAGCTAAAGGAGGAATTACGTACCCAGCGCAAAGAAACTAAAAATCTTGAAAAAAAGTGGAAGAATTGACAGCTAGACTAATTAATGCAGAGAAATCATAAACGAAATGACAGAGATGAAAACCATGACACGAGAATACGTGACAAATGCACAAGCTTCGTAACCGACTCGATCAACTGGAAGAAGAGTATCAGCGATTGAGGATCAAATGAATGAAATGAAGCGAGAAGAGAAACCAAAAAAAAAGAAGAAAAAGAAATGAACAAAGCCTGCAAGAAGTATGGGATTATGTAAAAAGACCAAATCTACGTCTGATTGGGGTGCCTGAAAGTGAGGGGGAAAATGGAACCAAGTTGGAAAACACTCTTCAGGATATCATCCAGGAGAACTTCCCCAACCTAGTAGGGCAGGCCAACATTCAAATTCAGGAAATACAGAGAACCCACAAAGATACTCCTCCAGAAGAGCAACTCCAAGACACATATTTGCCAGATTCACCAAAGTTGAAATGAAGGAAAAAATCTTAAGGGCAGCCAGAGAGAAGGTCGGGTTACCCACAAGGGAAGCCCATCAGAATAACAGCAGACCTCTCGGCAGAAACTCTACAAGCCAGAAGAGAGTGGGGGCCAATATTCAACGTTCTTAAAGAAAGAATTTTCAACCCAGAATTTCATATCCAGCCAAACTAAGCTTCATCAGTGAAGGAGAAATAAAATCCTTTACAGATAAGCAAATGCTTAGAGATTTTGTCACCACCAGGCCTGCCTTACAAGAGACCCTGAAGGAAGCCCTAAACATGGAAAGGAACAAGCGGTACCAGCCATTGCAAAAACATGCCAAAATGTAAAGACCATCGAGGCTAGGAAGAAACTGCATCAACTAACGAGCAAAATACCAGTTAATATCATAATGACAGGATCAAGTTCACACATAACAATATTAACCTTAAATGTCAATGGACTAAATGCTCCAATTAAAAGACACAGACTGGCAAACTGGATAAAGAGTCAAGACCCATCAGTCTGCTGTATTCAGGAGACCATCTCACATGCAGAGACATACATAGGCTCAAAAAAGGGATGGAGGAAGATCTACCAAGCAAATGGAGAACAAAAAAAAGCAGGGGTTGCAATCCTAGTCTCTGATAAAACAGACTTTAAACCATCAAAGATCAAAAGAGACAAAGAAGGCCATTACATAATGGTAAAGGGATCAATTCAACAGGAAGAGCTAACTCTCCTAAATATATGCACCCAATACAGAGCACCCAGATTCATAAAGCAAGTCCTTAGAGACCTACAAAGAGACTTAGACTCCCATACAATAATAATGGGAGACTTCAACACTCCACTGTCAACATTAGACAGATCAACGAGACGAAAGTTAACAAGGATATCCAGGAATTGAACTCATCTCTGCACCAAGCGGACCTAATAGACATCTATAGAACTCTCCACCCCAAATCAACAGAATTACATTCTTCTCAGCACCACATCGCACTTATTCCAAATTGACCACATAATTGGAAGTAAAGCACTCCTCAGCAAATGTACAAGAACTGAAATTATAACAAACTGTCTCTCAGACCACAGTGCAATCAAACTAGAACTCAGGACTAAGAAACTCAATCAAAACCGCTCAACTACATGGAAACTGAACAACCTGCTCCTGAATGACTACTGGTACATAACGAAATGAAAGCAGAAATAAAGATGTTCTTTGAAACCAATGAGAACAAGATACAACATACCAGAATCTCTGGGACACATTTAAAGCAGTGTGTAGAGGGAAATTTATAGCACTAATGCCCACAAGAGAAAGCAGGAGAGATCTAAAATTACACTCTAACATCACAATTAAAAGAACTAGAGAGGCAAGAGCAAACACATTCAAAAGCTAGCAGAAGGCAAGAATAACTAAGATCAGAGCAGAACTGAAGGAGATAGAGACACAAAAAACCCTCCAAAAAATCAATGAATCCAGGAGTTGGTTTTTTGAAAAGATAACAAAATTGACAGACCGCTAGCTAGACTAATAAAGAAGAAAAGAGAGAGGAATCAAATAGACGCAATAAAAAATGATAAAGGGATATCACCACCGACCCCACAGAAATACAAACAACCATCAGAGAATACTATAAATGCCTCTACGCAAATCAACTAGAAAATCTAGAAGAATTGGATAATTTCCTGACACTTACACTCTCCCAGACTAAACCAGGAAGAAGTTGAATCCCTGAATAGACCAATAGCAGGCTCTGAATTGAGGCAAACATTAATAGCCTACCCACCAAAAAAAGTCCAGGACCAGATGGATTCACAGCTGAATTCTACCAGAGGTACAAGGAGGAGCTGGTACCATTCCTTCTGAAACTATTCAATCAATAGAAAAGAGGGAATCCTCCCTAACTCTTTTTATGAGGCCAACATCATCCTGATACCAAAGCCTGGCAGAGACACAACAAAAAAGAGAATTTAGACCAATATCCCTGATGAACATCGATGCAAAAATCCTCAATAAAATACTGGCAAACCGGATTCAGCAGCACATCAAAAAGCTTATCCACCATGATCAAGTGGGCTTCATCCCTGGGATGCAAGGCTGGTTCAACATTCGCAAATCAATAAACGTAATCCAGCATATAAACAGAACCAAAGACAAGAACCACATGATTATCTCAATAGATGCAGAAAAGGCTTTTGACAAAATTCAACAGCCCTTTATGCTAAAAACGCTCAATAAATTTGGTATTGATGGAACGTACCTCAAAATAATAAGAGCTATTTATGACAAACCCACAGCTAATATCATACTGAATGGGCAAAAACTGGAAAAATTCCCTTTGAAAACTGGCACAAGACAGGGATGCCCTCTCTCACCACTCCTATTCAACATAGTGTTGGAAGTTCTGGCTAGGGCAATCAGGCAAGAGAAAGAAATCAAGGTATCCAGTTAGGAAAAGAAGAAGTCAAATTGTCCCTGTTTGCAGATGACATGATTGTATATTTAGAAAACCCCATTGTCTCAGCCCAAAATCTCCTTAAGCTGATAAGCAACTTCAGCAAAGTCTCAGGATACAAAATTAATGTGCAAAAATCACAAGCATTCTTATACACCAGTAACAGACAAGCAGAGAGCCAAATCAGGAATGAACTTCCATTCACAATTGCTTCAAAGAGAATAAAATACCTAGGAATCCAGCTTACAAGGGATGTAAAGGACCTCTTCAAGGAGAACTACAACCACTGCTCAGTGAAATCAAAGAGGACACAAACAATGGAAGAACATACCATGCTCATGGATAGGAAGAATCAATATCGTGAAAATGGCCATACTGCCCAGGTGATTTATAGATTCAATGCCATCCCCATCAAGCTACCAATGACTTTCTTCACAGAATTGGAAAAAAACTGCTTTAAAGTTCATATGGAACCAAAAAGAGCCCGCATTGCCAAGACAATCCTAAGTCAAAAGGACAAAGCTGGAGGCGTCACGCTACCTGACTTCAAACTATACTACAAGGCTACAGTAACCAAAACAGCATGGTACTGGTACCACAACAGAGATATAGACCAATGGAACAGAACAGAGTCCTCAGAAATAATACCACACATCTACAGCCATCTGATCTTTGACAACCTGAGAGAAACAAGAAATGGGAAAGGATTCCCTATTTAATAAATGGTGCTGGGAAATTGGCTAGCCATAAGTAGAAAGCTGAAACTGGATCCTTTCCTTACCCCTTATACGAAAATTAATTCAAGATGGATTAGAGACTTAAATGTTAGACCTAATACCATAAAAACCCTAGAAGAAAATCTAGGTAGTACCATTCAGGACATAGGCATGGGCAAGGACTTCATGTCTAAAACACCAAAAGCAACGGCAGCAAAAGCAAAAATTGACACATGGGATCTAATTAAACTAAAGAGCTTTTGCACAGCTAAAGAAACTACCATCAGAGTGAACAGGCAACCTACAGAATGGGAAAAATTTTTGCAACCTACTCATCTGACAAAGGGCTAATATCCAGAATCTACAAAGAACTCAAAAATATACAAGAAAAAAAACAAACAACCCCATCAAAAGTGGGAAAGGATATGAACAGACATTTCTCAAAGAAGACATCCATACAGCCAACAGACACATGAAAAAATGCTCATCATCACTCGCCATCAGAGAAATGCAAATCAAAACCACAATGAGATACCATCTCACACCAGTTAGAATGGCAATCATTAAAAGTCAGGAAACAACAGGTGTTGGAGAGGATGTGGAGAAATAGGAACACTTTTACACTGTTGGTGGGATTGTAAACTAGTTCAACCATTATGGAAAACAGTATGGCGATTCTCAAGGATCTAGAACTAGATGTACCATATGACCCAGCCATCCCACTACTGGGTATATACCCAAAGGATTATAAATTACTCTACTACAAAGACACATGCACACGTATGTTTATTGCGGCACTATTCACAATAGCAAGACTTGGAATCAACCCAAATGTCCATCTGTGACAGACTGGATTAGAAAATGTGGCACATATACACCATGGAATACTATGCAGCCATCAAAAAGATGAGTTTGCGTCCTTTGTAGGGACATGGATGCAGCTGGAAACCATCATTCTTAGCAAACTATCACAAGAAGAGAAAACCAAACACCGCATGTTCTCACTCATAGGTGGGAACTGAACAATGAGATCACTTGGACTCGGGAAGGGGAACATCACACACTGGGGCCTATCATGGGAGGGGGGAGGAGGAGGGATTGCATTGGGGAGTTATACATGATATAAACGTCATGCACATGTACCCTAGACTTAAAGTATAATAAAAAAAAAAAAAAAAAAAAAAAAAAAAAAAAAAAAAAAAAAAAAGAAATTGCTCACATTTTTCTCATGATGTGCAATGGGATATTCCAGCGCAGTTGAGGAGGATGGAGAAAAAAAGGAATATCCTCAGATAAAATACTAGAAAGAAGCTTTCTGTGAAACAGCTTTGGGAGTTGATTCATCCACACAGTTACACCAGTTCTTTCATGGAGCAGCTTGGCAGCACTGTTTTTTTGGGAATCTGAAAAAGGATATTTGGATCACTTGAAGCCTAGGGTGACAAAGGAAATGTAGCAGATAAAGACTAGAAAGAAGCTTTCTCAGAAACTTCTTTGTGATGTGTTTATTCATCTCAGAGAATATAACCTTCTGTTCATGAGCGATTGCTAACACAGCTTTTGTGGAACCTGCAAAGGGATGTTTGGGAGAACATAGCAGCCTATGGTGAAGAAGGAAATATCCTCAGAGAAAAAGCAGGAGAAATATTTCAGAGAAATTGCTTTGTGATGCGTGAATTCATCTTACAGATTTACACTGTTCACTTCATTGAGCTGTTTGCTAACACTGTTTTCCTGGAGTATACAATGGGATAATTTGGAGAGCATTGAAGCTTATGGTGACCAAAGAAATATCCTCATATAAAAACTAGAAAGAAACATTCTGAGAAACTGCTTTGTGATGTGTTAATTCAACTCACAGTGTTACACAATTCTTTTCATGGATCAGTTTGGTAGCACTGTTTTGGGGGAATATGAGAAGGGATATTTTGGATTGCATTGAAGCCTATGGTGACAAATGAGATATCCTCAGATAAAAACTAGAAATAATCTTGCTGAGAATGTTCTTTGTGATGTTTGAATTCGTGTCACAGATTTACACCATTCTTTTTTCATTGAGCAGCTTGATAACATTGTTTTTGTGGAATCTACAATAGGAATATCTTAGAGTGCAAATTGACCTATGGTGACAAAGGAAATATCTCAGTTAAAAACCAAAAAAGAATCTTTCTAGAAACTGCTTTGTGTTGTGTCAATTCATCTCCGATTTCACACCTTTCTCTTTTTCCTGTGCAGTTTGCTAACACTGTTTTCATGGAATCTGTCAAGGGATTTTTGGAAGAGATTTGATGCCTCTGATGAAAAAGCAAGTATCCTCAGATAAAATTAACAGAAGCTTTCTGAGAAACTGCTTTGTGATGCGTGAATTTACCTCACAGAGTTACACTGTTGTTTTCATTGAGCAGCTTGCTAAAAACTGTTTTCTTGGAATCTGCAATAGGATATTGAAGAGTGCATGGAAGCTTTTGGTGATAAAAGAAGTATCTCACATAAAAACTGGAAAGAATCTGTCTGAGAAATCACTTTGTCGTGTGTTAATTCATTTCACAATGTTACACGATTCTTTTCATGAATCAGTTTGGGAGCACTCTTGTTTGCGAATCTGAGAAGGGATATTTGGGATCGCATTGAGGCCTGAGGTGACAATGGAAATATCCTAAGATAAAACTAGAGAGGTCTTTCTGAGAAATTCGTTGTGATGTGTGAATTCATCTCACAGTGTTGCACATTCTTTTTCATGGAGTAGTTTGCTAACACTGTTTTTGTGGAATCTGCAAAAGGATATTTGGGAGTTGCATGGAGGAATATTCGATAAAGAAACAATCTCTGATAAAATCCAAAAAAAAAAAAAAGATTTCTGTGAAACTGCTTTGTGATGTGTGAATGCATCTCACAGAGTTACACTATTCCTTTCATTGAGCTGTTTGATCTTTTCGTGAAATTCACAAAGAGATATTTGGGAGAATTGAGGCCTATGATGACAAGGAATATCCTCAGTTAAAACTAGGAAGAAGCTTTCTGAGAAACTGCTTGTGATTGTGTGAATTCATGGCACAGATTTACATGATTCTTTTCTTGCATCGGGTTGCTAATACTGATTTCAAGGAAGCTAAAAGTATATTCGCGAGCAAATTGAAGCCTATGGTGACAAAGGAATATCCTCAAACAGAAACCAAAAGGAAGCTCTCTGAGAAACTGCTTTGTGGTATGTGAATTCGTCTCACAGATTTTCACCTTTCTTTTCGTGGAGCAGTTTGCTCACACCATTTCTGTGGAATCTGCAAAAGTATATTCACGTGTGAAATGAGGCCTATGGTGAAAAAGGAAATATCCTCAGACAAAAACTAGAAAGAAAATTTGTGAGAAACTGCTTTGTGCTTCGTGAATTCATCCACACAGAGTTACACGATTCTTTTCATGGACAAGTTTGGTATCACTCCTTTTGGGGAATCTGAGAAGAATATTTTGGATTGCATTGGAGTTTATGGTGACAAAGGAAATATCCAAGATAAAAATTCGAAATAAGCTGTCTGAGAAACTGCTTTGTGTTGGTGAATTCATCTCATAGAGTTTCTCTCCTCTCTTTTCTACAGCTGTTTGCTAACACTGTTTTGGTGGAATGTGCAATAGGACACTTGAGAGCGAATTGAAGCCTATGGTGACAAAGGAAGTATCCTCAGGTAAAAAATATAAAGAAGCATTCTGAGAAACCACTTTGTGATTTTGAATTCTTCTCACAGAGTCACACGATTCTTTTCATGGATCAGTTTCATAGCACTCTTTTGGAATCTGAAAAGGGATATTTTGTATCACATTGAAGCCTATGTTGACAAAGGAAATATCCTCAGATAAAAACTAGATAAAAGCTTTCTGAGAAACTTCTTTGTGATTTGTGAATTCATCTCAGAGAGTTACACCTTTCTTTTACATGAGCAGTTTGCTAACACTGTTGTTGTGGAATCTGCAAAGGGTATTGGGAAACACCTTGGGGCCTGTGATGAAAATGGAATTATCCTCTGATAAAAAGTAGAAAGAAGCTTTCTGAGAAACTGCTTCTTGATGTGTCAGTTCATCTCACAGTGTTACACTGTTCTTTTCATTGAACAGTTTGCTAACTCTGTTTTCTTGGAAACTGCAATGGGTATTCAGACACAATGAAGCTTATGGTGACAAAGGAAATGCCCTCAGATAAAAAGTTGGAGAAGCTTTCTGAGAAACTGCTTTGAGAAGTGTGAATTCATCTAAAAGCATTACATGATTCTTTTTTTGATCAGTTTGGTAACACTGTTTTGGGGTATCTGAGAAGGGATATTTTGGATGGCATTGAAGCCTATTGTGACAAAAATATAGGCTCTGATAAAAACTAGAGAGAAGGTTTCTGAGAATCTGCTTTGTGATGTGTGAATTCATCTCAATGTTACACCTTTATTTTCATGAAGCCTTTACTAACACTGTTTTCATGGAATATCCAACAGGATTTTGGGAGCGCATTGAAGCCTATGGTGACAAAGGAAATATCCACAGATAAATACTACAAAGAAGCGTTTCTGAGAAACTGTTTTGTGGTGAGTGGATTCATCTCAGAGTGTTTCACTGTTCTTTTTATTGTGCAGTTTGTAACATTATTTTCTATGAATCTGCAATGGGATTTCTCATAGCACATTGAAGCTCATGGTGTCATAGGAAATATGGTCACAGAAAAAGTAGAAAGAAGCTTTCTGAGAAATCGCTTTGTGATGTGCTAATTCATCTCACAGAGTTACATGATTCTTTTCATGGATCAGTTTGGTAGCACAGTTTTTGGGAAATCTGAGAAGGGATATTTTGGATCACATTGAAGCCTATGTGACTAAGGAAACATTCTTGGATAAAAACCGGAAAGAAGCTTTCTGAGAAACTTCATTGTGATGTATGAATTTACCTCACAGAGGTAAACCTTTGTTTTCTTGTAGTAGTGTTGTAGCACTGTTTTTGGGGAATCTGAAGGGATATTTTGAATTGCATTGAATAGTATGGTGACAATGGAAATATCATCAGATAAATATTAGAAAGAAGATTTTGAGAAATTGCATTGTGATGTGTGAATTCGTCTCACAGAGTTACACCGTTCTTTATATTGAGCAGTTCAAAAACACTGTTTTTGTGGAAGCTGCAATAGGATATTCGTGAGCGTTTTGAAGCCTGTGGTGACAAAGGAAATTTCCACACATAAAAAACATAAAGAAGCGTTTTGAGACACTGCTTTGTGATGTGTCAATTCACCTCACAGAGGTACACTTCCCTTTTCATTGAGCAGTTGCCAACGCTGTTTTTGTGGAATCTGCAATGGAATATTTAGGAGCTCATTCAAGCTTATAGTGAAAATGGAAATATCCTCAGACAGAAACTAGAAAGAAGCTTTCTGAGAAACTTCTTTGTGACTTGTGAATTCATCTCACAGAGTTACATGATTCTTTTCAAGGAGCAGTTTGGTAGCACTGTTTTTGCAGAGTCTGAGAAGGGATATTTTGGATAGCATTGAAGTCTATGGCGACAAAGAAATATCCTGAGATAAAAACTAGAAAGAAGCTTTGTGAAAAAGTTCTTTGTGAAGTGTGAATTCATCTCACAGAGATACACGTTTCTTTTCATAAAACAGCTTGCTAACACTATTTTCATGGTATCTGTGAGGGGATATTTGGGAGCGCATTGAGGCATATACTGAAAAGTTAAATATCCTGAGATAAAAATTAGAAAGATGCTTTCTGAGATACTGCTTTGTGATGTGTAAATATATCTCACAAAGTTACACTGTTCTTTTCATTGAGAAGTGTGCTAACACTGTTTTCTTGGAATCTACAAAGAAATATTATGGAGCACCTAGAAGCTTATGGTGACAAAGGAAATATCATTATGTAAAAACTAGAAAGAAGCATTCTGAGAAACGGCTTTGTGATGTGCTAATTCATCTCACAGGGTTACATGGTTCTTTTCATGAGGCTGTTTTGGTTGTACTGTTTTTGAGGAATCAGAGAAGGAATATTTTGGATCACATTGAAGTCCATGGTTACTAACGAAATATCCTCAGATAAAGCAAGAAGGAAGCTTTCTGAAAAAGTTCTCTGTGATGTGTGATTTCAGCTAACCGAGTTACACCTTTCTTTTAATGGAGCAGTTTGCTAACACTGTTTTCATGAAATCTGCAATGCGATATTGGGGGTGCATTGAGGCCTATGGTGAAAAAGTTAATATCCTCAGATAAAAACTAGAAAGAAGCTTCCTGTAAAATTGCTTTGTGATTTGTGAGTTAATCTCACAGAGATGTAGCTTCCTTTTCAATGAGCAGTTTGGTAGCACTGTTTTTGGTTAATCTGAGAAGGGGTATTTTTATCGCATTGAAGCCTATGGTGACAAAGGAAATACCCTAAGATAAAAACTAGAAAGAAATTTTCTGAGAAAATTATTTGTAATGTGTCAATTCATCTCATAGGCTTACACATTTCCTTTCATGTAGCAGTTGGTTAACAGTATTTTTGTGGAATCGGCAGAGGGATATATGGTAGCACATTGAGGTCGATGGTGAAAAAGGGAATATCCTCAGATAAACTCTAGAAAAAAGCTTTCTGAGAAACTGGTTAGTGATCTGTGAATTCATCTCACAGTGTTACATTGGCCTTTTCATTTACCTGTTTGCTATCACTGTTTTCTTGGAATCTAGAATGGGATAATTCGGAGCGTATTGAAACTTATGGTTACAAAGGAAATATCCTCAGAAAAATGCTAGAAAGGTGTTTCCTGAGAAACTGCTTTGTGGTGGGTAAATTCATCTCACAGAGTTATACCTTTCATTTCTTTGAGCAGTTTGGCAACACTGTTTTTATGAAAGGCGCAAAAGGGTATTTGGTATCGCATAGAGTCCAATGGCGAAAGAGAAAATACATTCAGGTAAAAGCTTGAGAGAAGTTTTCTGAGAAACTCCATTGTGAAGTGTGCATTCATCTCAGAGAGTTAAACTTTTCTTTTGAGGGAGGACTTTGGTATCACTATTTTTATGGTGTCTGAGAAGGGATATTTGGGAGCGTTTGAAGCCTATTGTGGAAAAGGAAATATCTGCATATAAAAACTAGAAAGAAGCCTTCTGAGAAACCACTTTGTCATGTGTTAATTCATTTCACAGAGTTATGCGATTCTCTTCATGGAGCAGTTTGCTAATACTGTTTCCATGGAATCTGCAAAGGGATATTTGGGACAACATTGAAACCTGTGGTGAAAAAGGAAACATCCTCATATAACAAGTAGAAAGAAGTCTTCTGAGAAACCGCTTTGTTATGTGTTAATTCATCTCAGTGTCACCTGATTCTTTCCATGGAACAGTTTGGTAGCACTGTTTTTGGGGAATCTGAGAAGGGATATTTTGTATCTCATTAAAGCCTATAGTGACAAAGGAAATATTCTTAGATAAAAAAAAAAACAAGAAAGAAGCCGTCTGAGAAAGTTCTTTGTAATGTGCGAATTCATCTCACAGAGTTACACCTTTCTTTTCATGGAGCAGTTTGCTAGCACTGTTTTTGTGGAATCTGCAAAGGGATATTTGGGACAACATTGAAGCCTGTGGTGAAAAACGAAATATCCTCAGATAAAAACCAGAAAGAAGCTTTCTGAGAAAGTTTTTTGTGAAGTGTGAATTTATCTCACAGATTTACATCATCCTTTTCATTGAGCAGTTTTTTAACAATGTTTTCACGTAATTTGCAATAACATATTTTGGAGTGCATTGAAGCCTATGGTGTCAAAGGAAATATCCTCAGATAAAAACTAGAAAGAAACTTTCTGCAATACTGGTTTGTCATTTGTGAATTCATATCACAGAGATAGAGGTTTTCTTTTCATGGAGCAGTGTGGTAGTACTGTTTTTATGGAATTTTCAATGGGATATTCTGGAGCTCCTAGTGGCCAACGGTGAAAGAGGAAATAACTTCAGATTAAAAACTGGAGAGAAAATTTCCAGAAACGGTTTTGTGATGTGTGTATTCATCTGAAAGAGTTTAACTTTTTCTTTGATTGAACACTTCGGCATCACTGTTTTTGTGATATCTGAGAGGAAATATTTGGGAGCACATTGGAGCCTATGGCTATAAAAGAAATATACTCAGATTTGCACTAGAAGGAAGCTTTCTGAGGAACTGTTTTGTGATGGGTGAATTCATCTCACAGAGTTTCAATTTTGTTTTCATTGAGCAATTTGGTAACACTGAATTTGTGGAATCTGCAAAGGGATATTTGGGAGCACATAGAGTCCAATGGCAAAAAAGGAAATATCTTCAGGTAAAAACTGGAGAGAAACTTTCTGAGAAACTCCTTTGTGATGTGTGCATTCATTTCATAGAGCTAAATGTTTCTGTTGAGGGAGCACTATGGCATCACAATTTTGGTGGTGTCTGAGAAAGAATATTTGGGAGAACATTGAAGCCTATGTTGGAAAAGGAAATATCCTCATATAAAAACTAGAAAGAATCCTTCTGAAAAACCGTTTGTGATGTGTTAATTCATCTCACAGAGTTACATGATTCATTCCAAGGAGCAGTTTGTTTGCACTGTTTTTGGAGAATCTGAGAAGGGATATTTTGGATCATATTGAATCCTATGTTGACAAAGGAAATATACTCAGATAAAAACTAGAAAGAAGCCTTCTGAGAAAGTTCTTTGTGAAATGTGATTTCATCTCACAGATTTACACCTTTATTTTCATGGAGCAGTTTGCTAACACTGTTTTCTTGGAATCTGCAAAGGATATTTGGGACAACATTGAAGCCTGTGGTGAAAAAGGAAATATCCTCAGATAAAAACCAGAAAGAAGCTTTCTGTGACACTATTTTTTGATGTGTGAATTCGTCTCATAGCGTTACACTATTCTTTTCATTGAGCAGTTTGCTAACACTGTCCTCTGGCATTCTGCAAAGGGATATTTTGGAGCACATAGAAGCTTATGGTGACATATTAAATATCCTCATAGAAAAAGTAGAAAGATGCTTTCTGAGAAACGACTTTATGATGTGTTAATTCATCTCACAGAGTTATATGATTCTTTTTATGGATCAGTTTGTTAGCAACGTTTTCAGGTGATCTGAGAAGGGATATTTTGGATTGCATTGAAGCCTACGGTGACACAGGAAATATTCTCAAATAAAAACTAGAAAGAAATTCTCTGAAAAAGTTTTGTTCTGTGCTAATTCATCGCACAGAGTTACACGGTCCTTTTAATGGAGCTGTTTGCTAACACTGTTTTCAGGTTATCTGCAAAGGGATATTTGGGAGCACCTTGAGGCCTATGGTGAGGAATAAAATATCCTCAGATTAAACCTAGAAAGAAACTTTCTGAGAAACTGCTTTGTGATGTGTGAATTCATTTCACAGAGTTGCACTGCTCTTTTCATTGAGAGATTTCCTAAGACTATTTTCTTGGAATCTGCTATGGGATACTTTGGAGCATCTTGAAACTTCTGGTGACAAATGAAAAATCCTCATATAAAAACTAGAAAGAAGCATTCTGAGAAACCGCTTTGTGATGTGTGAATTAACCTCACAGATTCACACAGTTCTTTTCATTGAACTGTTTGATAACACTGTTTTTGAGGAATCTGCAATAGGATATTTGGGAGGGCATTGAATCCTATGGTGAAAAGGGAAACATCCTCAGATAAAAAGCAAACTAAAGCTTTCTGCAAGACTTCTTTGGGATGTTTGAATTCATCTCACAGAGATACACTGTTCTTTTCATTTGGCAGTTTGGTAGCACTATTTTTGTGGAACCTGCAATGGGATATGTTGGAGCACACGGAAGCTTATGGTGACAAAGGAAATATTCTAGTATGAAAAGTAGAAAGAAGCTTTCTGAGAAACCACTTTGTGATGTGTTAATTTATCTAAAAGGGTTACACAATTATTTTAATTTAACAGCTTGGTTGCACTGTTTTTGGGGAATCTGAGAAGAGATACTTTGGATCATATTGAAGCCTATGGTTTCAAAGGTGTAACTCTGTGACGTGAAAAAACACATTACAAACAACTTTCTCAGAAAGCTTCTTTCTAGATTTTATCTGAGGATATTTCATTTTTGATCATTTGCCTCAAGGCACCAGCGAAAATCCCATGGCAGATTCTACAAAAAAAGTGTTAGCAAACTTCTCAATGAAAAGAATGGTGTCACTTTGTGAGATCAATTCACACATCACAAAGAGGTTTCCTTGAAAATTTCTTTCTAGATTTTTTCTGAGGAAATTTCCTTTGTTACCATAGACTTCAATGTGATACAAAATATCTCTTCTCAGATTCCATAAAAACAGTGCTACCAAACTGCTCCATGAAAAGAAAGGTGTAACTCTGTGAAATGAACTCATAAATCACAAAGCAGATTCTCAGAAAGGTTCTTTCTAGTTTTTGTCGGAAAGTATTTTTTTTTCACTATTTGCCTCAAGGCTCTAGTGAATATCCCTTTGCAGATTCCATGAAAACAGTGTTAGCAAATGGCTCCATGAAAAGAAAGGTGTAAATCTGTGAGATGAATTCACAGATCACAAAGCATTTTCTCAGAAATATTCTTTTTGGTTTATGTCTGAGGATATTTCTTTGTCACCATAAGCTTCAATGCATTCCGAAATATCCCATTGAAGATTCCAACAAAACAGTGTTAGCAAACTGCTCAATGAAGTGAACAGTGTAACACTGTGTGATGAATTCACATATCATAAAGCAGTTTCTCAGAAAGCTTCTTTCTAGTTTTTATCTGAGGTATTTAATTTGTCAACATAGACTTCAATGTGATCCCAAGTATCCCTTCTCAGATTCCCCAAAAGCAATGCTACCAAACTGCTTCATACAGAGTATCATCTAACTCTGTGAGATAAATTCACAAATCACAAAGCGGTTTCTCAGAAACTTTCTTTCTAGTTTTTATATGAGGATATTACTGTTGTCACCATAAATATCAATACACTCTGAAATATCCCATTGCAGATTCCAAGAAAACAGCTTTAGCAAACTTCTCAATGAAAACAGCAGTGTAACTGTGTCAGATGAATTCACACATCACAAAGTAGTTTCTCAGGACACTTCCTTTTGGTTTTTATCTGAGGCTATTTCCTTTGTCACCATTGGTTTCAATGGGCTCCCAAATATCCTATTGCAGATTCCATGAAAACAGCGTTCAAAAACTGCTCAATGAAAAGAATGCTGGAACTCTGTGAGATGAATTCACACATCACATGGCAGTTTCTCAGAAATATCTTTACTACTTTTTATCTGAGGATATTTCCTTTTTCATGATAGGCTTCTGTGCACTCCTACATATCCCCTTGCATATTCCACGAAAAGAGTGTTAGAAAACTGCTCCATGAAAAGAAAGGTGTAACTCTGTGAGATGAATTCACATATCACAATGCTGTTTCTCCGAAACCTTGTTTCTAGTTTTATCTGAGGATATTAGCATTTTCACCATATTCCTCAAGGCGCTCTCAAATATCCCATTGCAGAATAATCGAAAAACTGTCAGCAAACTTCTCAATGAAAAGAACTGTGTAACTCTATGAGTTGAATTCATACATCACAAAGCCTTTTCACAGAAAGCTTCTTTTTGGCTTTTATCTGAGGATATCCTACTGCAGACTCCACAAAAACAGTGTTATCAAACTGCTCATTGAAAAGAATGGTGTAACTCTATCAGATAGTTTCACACATCACAAAGCAGCTTCTCAGAAAATTTCTTTCTAGTTTTTGTCTGAGCATATTTCCTTTATCACCATAGGCCTCAATGGGCTTATGAATATGCCTTTGCAGCTTCCAGGAAAGCAGTGTTAGCAAACTACTCCATGAAAAGAAAGGTGTAAATCTGTGAGATGAATTCACACATCAGAAAGCAGTTTCTCAGAAAGCTTCTTTTTGGGTTTTGTCTGAGGATATTTACTTTGTCACCATAGGCTTCAATGTGGTCCCAAATATCCTACTTCAGATTCCATGAAAACAGTGTTATCAAATTGCTCAATGAAAACAAGAGTGTATCTCTGTGAGACGCATTTGCCCATCAAAAGTTAGTTTCTCAGTAAAGCTTCTTTCCAGTTTTTATCTGAGGATATTTCCTTTCACATCATAGGCTTTCATGCGCTCCCATACATCTCTTTGCAGATTCCAGGAAAACAGTGTTTGCCAACTGCTCCATGAATATAAAGGTGGAACTATGTGAGATGAATTCACACATCACAAAGAAATTTCTCAGAAAGCTTCTTCCTTTTTCTCTTCAGAAGATATTTTCTTTGTCTCCATAGGCTTCAATGCGATCCAAAATATCCGTTCTTAAATTCCCCAAAAACAGTGCTACCAAACTACTCCATGAAAAGAATGGTGTAACTCTGTGAGATGAATTCACACATCACAAAGCAGTTTCTCAGAAAGCTTCTTTCTAGTTTTAATCTGAGGATACTTCGTTTTTCACCATAGGCCTCAATGTGCTCGATAGTATCCCAATGCAGATTCCAAGAAAAAATTGTTAGCAAACTTCTCAATGAAAATAATGGTGTAACTCTGTGAGATGAATTCACAAAGCACAAGCAAGTTACTCAGAAAGTTTCTTTTTAGATTTTATGTGAGGATATTTCCTGTGCAACCATAGTCTTCAATGTGATCCAAATTATTCCTTCTCAAATTCTCCAAAAACAATGCTACCAAACTGCTCCATGAAAACAATTGTGTCACTCTGTGAGATGTATTCACAGATCACAAAGCAGTTTGTCAGAAAGCATCTTTCTAGTTTTTGTCTGAGAATATTTCCTTTTTCACCATTTGCCTCAATGCATTTATGAATATTCCTTTGTAGATTCCATCAAAATAGTGTTAGTAGACTGCTCCATGGAAAGCCAGGTGTGGCCAGGCACGGTGGCTCAAGCCTGTAATCCCAGCACTTTGGGAGGCCGAGATGGGTGGATCACGAGGTCAGGAGATCGAGACCATCCTGGCTAACATGGTGAAACCCCGTCTCTACTAAAAAAAAATACAAAAACTAGCCAGGTGAGGTGGCAGGCGCCTGTAGTCCCAGCTACTCAGGAGGCTGAGGCGGGAGAATTGCATGAACCCAGGAGGCAGAGCTTGCAGTGAGTTGAGATCTGGCCACTGCACTCCAGCCCAGGTGACAGAGCAAGACTCCATCTCAAAAAAAAAAAAAAAAGGAAAGCAAGGTGTAATTCTGTGAGATGAATTCAAACATCATAAAGCAGTTTCTCAGAAAGATTCTTGTTGGTTGTTGTCTGAGAATATTTCCTTTGCCACCATAGGCTTCAAAGTGATCTCAGATATCCCTTTTCAGACACCACAAATACAGTGCTGCCAAAGTGCTCCCTGCACAGACACGTTTAGCTCTATGAGGTAAATGCACACATCACA
Organism: Trachypithecus francoisi; assembly: GCF_009764315.1. Classification (NCBI taxonomy): domain Eukaryota; kingdom Metazoa; phylum Chordata; class Mammalia; order Primates; family Cercopithecidae; genus Trachypithecus; species Trachypithecus francoisi. Next base: position 169,071 of record NW_022680696.1, on the reverse strand, counting down.
AAAGGTTTTCTCTGAAAGCTTCTTTCTAGTTTTTATCTGAGGATATTTCATTTTTCACTGTATTCCTCAAAGCACTCCCAAATATCCCATTGCAGATTAAGTGAAAAAAGTGTTAGCAAACTTCTCAATGAAAAGAACAGTGTTACTTAGTGAGATGAATTCATACATCACAAAGCAGTTTCAGAGAAAACTTTTTTTTGTTTTATATCTGAGCATATTTCTTTTGTCACCATAGGCTTCAATGTGCTCCCAAATATCCTATTGCAGATTCCACTAAAAGAGTGTTATCTAACACCTTTCTTTTCATCAAGCAGTTTGATAACACTGTTTTCATGGAATCTGAATTAGGATATTTTGGAGTGCATTGAAGCCTATGGCGACAAAGGAAACATGCTCAGATGAAACCAAAAAGAAGCTTTCTGAGAAACTGTTTGGTGATGTGGGAATTCGTCTAACAGTCTTACACTGTTCTTTTTATTGAGCAGTTTGCTCACCCTGTATTCTTGTAATCTGTAATGGGATCATTTGGAGCACATTGAAACTTAAGGTGACAAAGGAAATATCCTCAGACAAAAGCTTGAAAAAAGCTTTCTGAGGAACTGTTTTGTGATAGATGAATTCATCTCACAGAGTTACGGCTTTTTTTTTCATTGAACAGTTTGGTAGTACTGTTTTTGGGGATCTGTAAAGGAATTTCTGGGAGCTCATAGAGGCCTATGCTGAAAAAGGAAATATCTTCAGATAAAAACTGGAGAGAAGGTTTTTTGAGAAGCTGTTTGGTGGTATATGTATTCACCTCATATAGATGAACCACTTTGTTGATTGAGAAGTTTGACATCCCTGTTTTTGTGGTGTCTGAGAAGGGATATTTGGAGCGCATTGACACTGATTGTGGAAAAGTAAATATGCACAGATAAATACTAGAAAGGAACCTTCTGAGAAATTTCTTTGTCATGGATGAATTCACCTCCCAGAGGTGAACCATTCTTTTCATTGAACAATTTGGTAACCCTCTTTTTGTTTAATCTACAAAGGGATATTCAGAGGACATAGAAGCCTATAGTGAAAAAGAAAATAACCTCTGAGAAAAACTAGAAAGAAGTTTTCTGACAGACTGTCTTGTGATGATTGACTTCATCTAACAAAGGTAAATCTTCCTTTTCATTGAGCAGTTTGGTAACATTGCTTTTGTGGAATATGCAAAAGAATATTCGAGAGCGCATAGAGGCCAAGGTTGAGAAAGCAAATATCTTCAGGTGAAAACTGGAGAGAAAGTTTCTGATAATTCTTTTGTGATGTGTGCATTCATCTCATAGAGGTAAAGCTTTCTGCTGAGAGAGCAGTTTGGCATCACTGTTTTTGTGGTGTCTGAGAAGGGACATTTGGGAGCACATGGAAACCAAGGGTGGAAAAGGAAATATCCTGAGATAAAAACTAGAAAGAAGCTTTCCAAGAAACTGATTTGTGATGGGTGAATTCATCACGCAGAGTTACACCATTCTTTTCATGGAGCAGTTGGGTAGCAGTGTTTTGGGGGAATCTGAGAAGGGATATTTTGGAACCCGTTGAAGCCTATGGTGACAAACGAAATATCCTCAAATAAAATCTTAAAAGAAACTTCCTGAAAAACTTGTTTGTGATGTGTGAGTTCACCTCACAGAGTTACACTGTTCTTTTCATTAAGCAGTTTGCTAACACTGTTTTCTTGGAATCTGCAATGGGATATTTTGGACCACATTGAAGTTTTGCGTGACAAAGGAAATATCCTCATATAAACACTAAAAAGAAGCTTTGTGAGAAACTGCTTTGTGATGTATTAATTCATCTCAAAGAGTTACATGACACTTTCCATGGATCAGTTTGTTAGCACTGTTTTTGGGGAATCTGAGAAGGGATATTTTGGATCGCATTAAAACCTATGGTGACGAAGAAATAACCTCAGATATAAACTAGAAAGAAGCTTTCTGAGGAAGTTCTTTGAGATGTGTAAATTCATCTCACAGGGTTACACCTTTCTTTTCATGGAGCAGTTTGCTAACACTGTTGTCATGTAATCTGTAATGGCATATTCCTGAGCAAATTGAGGTCTATAGTGAAAAAGGAAATATCCTCAGATAAAACTAAAAAGAAGCTTTCAGAGAAACTGCTTTGTGATCAGTGAATTCTTCTCAAAGAGTTACACCTTTCCTTTCATCGAGCAGATTTGTATTACTGTTTTTGAGGAATCTGCAAAGGGATTTTCAGGAGCTCAGAGAGGTCTATGTTGAAAATGGAAATATCTTCAGACAAAAGCTGGAGAGAAGGTTTTTGAGAAACTATTTTGTGATTTGTGTATTCATCTCATAGAGATAAACCATTCTGTTGATACAGCAGTATGGTCTCACTGTTTTTTTTTTTTGGTGTCTGAGAAGGGATATTTGAAGCACATTGATGCTGAGTGTGTAAAAGTAAATATACACAGTTACAAACTGGAAAGGATCTTTCTGAAAAATTTCTTTGTGGTGGGTGAATTCATCTCCCAGAGGTAAACCATTCGTTTCATTGAGCAGTTTGATTACCCAGTTTTTGTGAAATCTACAAAGCAATATTCAGAGCGCAGAGAAGCCTATGGTGAAAAAGGAAATACTCTCAGATAAAAACTAGAAAGAAGCTTTCTGAGAGACTGTTTTGTGATGGGTGAATTAATCTCATAGAGTTAAATCTTTCTTTTCATTGAGGAGTTTGGTAACAAAGTTTTTTTTGGAATACAGAAAGGGATATTAGAGAGTGGATAGTTGCCAATGTTCAAAAAGGAAATATCTTCAGATTGAAACTGGAGAGAAAGTTTGCGATAACTCCTTTGTGATGCATGCATTCATCCCATAGAGGTAGAGCTTTCTGTTGGGAGAGCAGCTTGACATCACTGTTTTTGTGGTGTCTGAGAAGGTATATTTGGGAGCATATGGTAGTCGATGGTGGAAAAGGAAATATCCTGAGATAAAAACTATAAAGAACCTTTCTGAGAAATTTCTTTGTGATGGGGGAATTCATCACGCAGAGTTCCACCTTTGTTTTCTTTGAGCAGTTTGGTGGCACTGTTTTTATGGAATCTGCAAAGGGATGTTCGGGAGCTCCTAGAAGTCTATGGTGAAAAAGGAAATAACATCAGATAAAAACTGGAGAGAAGCTTTTTGAGAAATGGTTTTGGGATGTGTGTATTCACCTCATAGAGTTTAATCTTTTTGTTGATTGAGCAGTTCAGCATCACTGTTTTTGTGGTACCTGAGAAGAGTTATTTGGGAGCACATTGAAGCCAATGGTGAAAAAGGAAATATCATCAGATATAAACTAGAAAGAAGCTTTCTGAGAAACTACTTTCTGATGGGTGAATTCATTTCAGAGAGTTACACCTTTCTTTTCATTGCGGAGTTTGCTAGCACTGTATTTGTGGAAACTACAAAGGGATATTTGGGAGTGCATAGAGGCCTCCGGTGAAAAAAGAAAATTCTTCTGGTAAAAATTTGAGAGAAGCTTTTAGAGAAACTCCTCTGTGATTCGTGCATTCATCTCATAGGGCTAAACATTTTTGTTAAGGGAGCACTTTGACATCACTGCTTTTGTGGTGTCTCAGAAGGGATATTTGGGAGTGCATTGAAGCCTACGGTGGAAAAGGAAATATCCTCAGATAAAAACTAGAAAGAAACTTTCTGAGAAACTAAATTTGGATGGGTGAATTCATCTCAAAGAGATACCCTGGTGTTTTCATTTAGCAGTTTGATGACACTGTGTCGTGGAATCTGCACTAGGGAGTGCATTGAAGCCTATGGTGACAAAGGAAATATCCTCAGACAAAACCCAAAAAAAACTTTCTGAGAAACTTCTTTGTAATGTGTGAATTCAACTCACACATTTACACCTTTATTTTCATTGAGCAGTTTGCAAACACTCTTTTCATGGAATCTGCAAAGAGATATTCGCTAGGGCATTGAAGCCTATGGAGAAAAAGGAAATAACCTCAGACAAAAAATAGAAAGATTTCTGAAAAACTGCTTTACTGCAATTTGTGAATTCGTCTCACAGAGTTACATGATTCTTTCCATGGAGCAGTTTGGTAGCACTGTTTTTGGGGAATCTGAGAAGGGACATTTTGGTTCCCATTGAAGGCTATTCTGATAAAGAAAATCTCCTCAGATAAAAACTAGAAAGAAGCTGTCTGAGAAACTGCTTTGTGATGTGTGAATTCATCTCATATAGTTACACCTTTCCTTTCATGGAGCCGTTTGCTAACACTGTTTTTGTGGAATCTGCAAAAGGATATTTGGGAGCACTTTGAGATCTATGATGAAAAAAGAAATATCCTCAGATTAAAACTAGAATGAAGCTTTGTGAGAAACTGCTTTGTGATGTGTGAATTCATCTCACAGAGCTACACTGTTCTTTTCATTGAGCAGTTTCCTAACACTGTTTTCTTGTAATATGCAATTTGATATTTTGGAGCACATTCAAGTTTAGGGTGACAAAGAAAATATCCTCAGACAAAAATTAGAAAGAAGCGTTCTGAAAAACTGCTTTGTGTTTTGTTAATTCATCTCACAGAGTTACACGATTCTTTACGTGGAGCAGTTTGTTAGCACTGTTTTTATGGAATCCACCAAGGGATATTCGGGACCTCCTAGAGGCCTGTGGTGAAAAAGGAAATAACTTCAGATTAAAACTGGAGAGAAGCTTTTTGAGAAATGGCTTTTGATGTGCTTATTCATCTCATAGAGTTGAACTTTTTGTTGATTGAGCAGTTTGGCGTCACTGTTTTTGTGGTATCTGAGAGGATATATTTTGGAGCACATTGAAGCCTATGGTGAAAAAGGAAATATCCTCACATGTAAACTAGAAAGAAGCTTTCTGAGAAACTACCTTGTGATGAGTGAATTCATCTCACAGAGTTACAACTTTCTTTTCATTGAGGAGTTTCGTAGCACTGTTTTTGTGGAATATGCAGAGGGATATTTGGGAGCACAAAGAGGCATAAGGTGAAAAAAGAAAATCTTCATGTAAAAACTGGAGGTAAGCTTTCTGAGAAACTCCTTTATGATGTGTGTGTTCACCTCATTTAGCTAAATGTTTCTGCTGACCTAAACGTTTCACTTTTGCTTCACTGATTTTATGGTGTCTGAGAAGTGATATTTGGGAGCCCATTACAGCCTATGGTGGAAAAGGAAATATCCTCAGATAAAAAATAGAAAGATGCTTACTGAGAAACTGCTTTGTGATTGGTCAATTTATCTCACAGAATTACATCATTCTTTTCATGGAGCAGTTTGTTGGCACTATTTTTGTGAAATCTGCAGAGGGATATTTGGAAGCACATAGAATCCTAAGGTGAAAAAAGAAAATTCTTCAGGTAAAAACTGGATGTTTTCTGAGAAACTCGTTGTGATGTGTGCATTCATTTCATAGAGCTAAACGTTTCTGTTGAGGGAGCACTTTGGCATCACTGTTTTTGTGGTATCTGAGAAGGGATATTTGGAAGCACATTGAAGCCTATGGTGTAAAAGGAAATATCCTCATATAAAAACTAGAAAGAAGCTATCTGAGAAAACACTTTGTTATGAGTTAATTCATCTCTCACAGTTACGTGATTCTTTTTATGGAGCAGTTTGGTATCACTGTTTTTGGGGAACGTGAGAAGGGATATTTTTAATCGCTCTGAAGCCTGTGGTGACAAAGGAACTATCCTCAGATAAAAACAAGAAAGAGGCTTTCTGAGAAAGTTATTTGTGATGTGTGAATTCATCTCACAGAGTTACATCTTTCCTTTCATGGAGCACTTTGCTAACACTATTTTCGTGGAATCTGGAAAGGGATATTTGGGAGCGCATTGAGGCCTACAGTGAAAAAGGAAATACCCTCAGATAAAAACCAAAAAGTAGCTTTCTGAGAGACTGCCTTGTGATGTGTGAATTCGTCTCACAGAGATACACTGTTCTTTACATTGATGAGTTTCCTAACACTGTTTTCTTGGAATCTACAATGGGATATTTTGGAGTGCATTGAAGATTAAGGTGACAATGGAAATATCCTCAGACAAAAACTAGAAAGAAGCTTTTTGACCAACTACTTTTGATTTGTGAATTCATCTCACAGAGTTACATGATTCTTTTCATGGAGCAGTTTGGTCATGCTATTTTTATGGAATCTGCAAAGGGATAGTCGGGAGCTTCTAGAGGCCTATAATGAAAAGGAAATAACTTCAGACAAAATATGCAGATAAGCTTTTTGAGAAACGGCTTCCTGATGTGTGTATTCGTATCATAGAGTTTAAACTTTTTCTTGATGGAGCAGTTCGGCATCACTGTTTTTATGGTATCTCAGAAGAGACATTTGAGATCACAGTGAAGCCTACAATGAAAAAGGAAATACCATCAGATTTAAACTAGAAAGAAGCTTTCTGAGAAACTGCTTTCTGTTGGGTGAATTCATCTCACAGAGTTTCAATTTTATTTTCATTGAGCAGTTTGGTAACACGGTTTTTGTAGAATCTCCAAAGGTTTATTCGGGAGCGTATAGAGTTCAACGGCAAAAAAAGAAATATATTAAGTTAAAAACAGGAGAGAAGCTTTCTGAGAAACTCCGTTGGGATGTGTGCATTCATCTCATAGAGCTAACCATTTCTGTTGAAGGAGCACTTTGGCATCACTGTTTGGGTGGTGTCTGAGAAGGGTATTTGGGAACATATTGAAGCCTATGGTGGAAAAATAAATAACCTCAGATAAAAACTAGAAGGAAGTTTCCTGAGAAACCGCTTTGGGATGGGTCAATTTATCTCACAAAGTTACATCATTCTTTTCGTGGTGCAGTTGGTTAGAACTGTTTTGGTGGAATCTGCAGAGGAATATTTGGGAGCTCATAGAGGCCTCAGATGAAAAATGAAATTTCGTCAGGTAACAACAGGAGAGAAGCTTTCGGAGAAACTCCTTTGAGATGTTTGCATTCATCTCATAGAGGTAGCATTTCCGTTGAGGAAGCACTTTGACATCAAGCTTTTTGTGACGCCTGAGATGGGATATTTGGGAGCGCATTGAAGCTAATGATGGAAAAGGAAATATCTTCACATAAAAACTAGAAAGAACCTTTCTTTGAAACTGCTTTGTAATGTGTTAATTCATGTCACAGAGTGACACAATTCTTTTCACGGATCCGTGTGGTAACACTGTTTTCATGGAATCTGCAAAGGGATATTTGGGAATGCATTGAGGCCTATCATGGAAAAGGAAATATCGTCAGATACTCGAAAGTAGGTTTCTGAGAAACTGCTTTGTGATGTGTGAATTCATACCACAGAGTTACACTGTTCTTTTCATTGAGCAGTTTGCTAACACTCTTTTTTTGAATCTGCAATGGGATATTTCCGAGCAAACTGAACCTTATGGTGACAAAGGAGATATCTTCATATAAAAACTAGAAAGAAGCTTTCTTAGAAATCATTTTGTGATATGTTAATTCATGTCACAGAACTACACAATTCTTTTCATGGGGCAGTTTGGTAGCACTCTTTCTGTGGAATCTGAGAAGGGATATTTTGAATCACATTAAATCCTATGGTGGCAAAGGAAATATCTTCATAGAGAAACTAGAAAAGCTTTCTGAGAAAGTTCTTTGTCATGTGTGAACTCATCTCACGGAGTTACACATTTTTTTTGAATGGAGTAGTTTGCTAACACAATTTTCGTGGAATGTGCAAATGGATATTTAGTAATACAGTTAGGTCTATTGTGGAAAAGCAAATATACTCAGATAATAACTAGAAAGAACCTTACTGAGAAACTGCTTTGTGATGTGTGAATTCATCCAATAGAGTTAAAATGTTCTTTTCATTGTGAAGTTTGCTAACACTGTTTTCTTGGAGTCTGCAAGGGGATATTCTGGAGTGCATTGAAGCTTATGGGGACAAAGGAACCGTCCTCAGACAAAAACTAGAAAGAAACTTTCTGAGAAACTGCTTTGTGATTGGTGAATTCATCTCACAGAGTTAACGAATCTTCTAATGGAACAGTTTGCTAGCACCATTTTTGGGGAAACTGAGAAGGGATATTTTGGATCAGATTGAAGCCTATGGTGACAAAGGGAGTATCCTCAGATAAAAACTAGAAAGAAGCATTGTAAGAAAGTCCTTTGTGATGTGTGAATTCATCTCACAGAGTTATACCTTTCTTTTCATGGAGCAGTTTTCTAACACTGTTTCCCTGGAATCTGCAAAGCAATATTTTGGAGTGCATTGAAGACTATGGTCACAAAGGAAATAATCTCACATAAAAATCAAAAAGAAACTTACTGAGAAACTCCTATGTAATGTGTTAATTCATCTCACAAAGGTGCACAATACTTTTCTAGGGTCAGTTTGGTTGCAGTGTTTTTGGGGAATCTGAGAAGGGATATTTCAATAGCATTGAAGTCTGCAGTGACAATGGAAATATCTTCAGATACAATCTATAAAGTTGCATTCTGAGAATCTTCTTTGTGATGTGTAAATTCATCTCACAGAGGTACACGGTTCTTTTCATGGAGAACTTTGGTAGCACTGTTTTTGGGGAAACTGAGTGGGGATATTTTGGATCACATTGAAGCCAAGGGTGACAAAGAAAATATCCCAAGAAAATACTAGAAAGAAGCTTCAGGTGATACTTTTTCTGACGCATGAATTCATTTAACAGAGTTACACAATCCTTTTCTTGGAGCCATTTGCTAACAATGTTTTCGTGGATCCTCAATAGGATATTTGGGAGTGCATTGAAGCCTGTGGTGACAAAGGAAATATCCTCAGATCAAAACCAAAACGAAACTTTTTCAGAAAGTTCTTCATGATGTGTGAATTCATCTCATGGAGTTACACCTTTCTTGTCATTGAGAAGTTTGCTACCACTCTTTTCATTTAATCTGCAAAGGGTTATTCAGAAGCACATTGAGGAAATGGTGAAAAAGGAATTATCCTCAGATTAAAACTAGAAAGAAATTATGTGAGAAACATCTTTGTTATATGTGAATTCTTCTCACTCTGTTACACCATTCTTCATGGAACAATTTTGTTGTACTGTTTTTGGGGAATCTGAGAAGGGATATTTTGGGTCAAATTGAAGTCTATGGTAACAAGGGAAATATCCTCAGAGAAAAAATCAAAAAGAAGTTTTCTGAGGGACTGCTATGTGATGTGTGAATTCACCTCACAGACTTACACCTTTGTTTTCCTGGAGCAGTTTGTTAACACTATTTTCCTGGAATCTGCAAAGGGATATTCCTGAGTGCATTGAGACAAACGGTGAAAAAGAAAGTATCCTCAGAAAAAAACAAGAAAGAAGCTTTCAGAGATACTGCTTTGTTATTTGTGTATTCATCTCACAGAGTTACATGATATTTTTCATGGAGCAGTTGGTAGCACTCTTTTTGAGAATCTGAGAAGTGATATTTTGGATTGAATTGAAGCTTATGGTGACAAAATAAGTATCCTCTGATAGAAACTAGAAAGAAGATTTCTGAGAAACTTCTTTTTGATATGTGAATTCATTTCACAGAGTTACACTGATATTTTCATTGGGAGGTTTCCTAACTTTTTCTGTGGAATCTGCAATGGGATCTTCCAGAACGCATTGAGGAAAATGATGAAAAGAGAAATATACTCAGATAAAAACTAGAAACAAACTTTCTGAGAAACAGCTTTGTGATGTGGTAATTCATCTTACATACTTTCACTGTGCTTTGCATTGAGCAGTTTGCTTACACTGTTTTCTTGGAATCTGCATTCTGATATTTTGGAGCACATTGAAGCTTCCGGAAACAAAACAAATATGCTTATATAAAAGTAGAGGAGGGCAGACCAAGATGGCCGAATAGGAAAAGCTCCAGTCTCCAACTCCCAGCGCGAGCAACACAGAAGACTGGTGATTTCTGCATTTTCAACTGAGGTACTGGGGTCATCTCTCTAGGGAGTGCCGGACAATTGGTGCTGGTCAGCTGCTGCAGCCTGACCAGCGAGAGCTGAAGCAGGGCCAGGCATCGCCTCACCTGGAAGTGCAAGGGGGAAGGAAATCCGTTTTCCTAGCCAGGGGAACTGAGACACACAACACCTGGAAATTCGGGTAACTCCCACCCAAATACTGCACTTTAAGGAAACAGGCACACCAGGAGAATATATCCCACACCTGGCCGGGAGGGTCGCACACCCACGGAGCCTCCCTCACTGCTAACACAGCAGTCTGCGGCGATCTATCCGCAAGGCAGCAGCGAGGCTGGGGGAGGGTAGCCCGCCATTGCTGAGGCTTAAGTAGGTAAACAAAGCCGCTGGGAAGCTCGAACTGGGTGGAGCTCACAGCAGCTCAAGGAAGCCTGCCTGTCTCTGTAGACTCTACCTCTGCGGACAGCGCACAGCTGCAGTCCAATAGGGGAAAGAGCGGGGGCCGGTGCAGACCCGAACGACTCTGTCTGACAGCTTTGGGGAGAGCCGTGGATCTCCTAACGCGGAGGTTGAGATCTGAGAACGGACAGACTGCCTGCTCAGGTGGGTCCCTGACCCCTGAGTAGCCTAGCTGGGAGACATCCCCCACTAGGGGCAGTCTGACACCCCACATCTCACAGGGTGAGTCACCCCTGAGAGGAAACTTCCAAAGAAAGAATCAGACAGGTACACTCGCTGTTCAGCAATATTCTATCGTCGGCAACCTCTGCTGCTGATACCCAGGCAAACAGGGTCTGGAGTGGACCTCAAGCAATCTCCAACAGACCAACAGACAGTCCTCTGACTGTCAGACGGAAAACTATCAAACAGGAAGGACACCTATACCAAAACCCCATCAGTACGTCACCATCATCAAAGACCAGAGACAGATAAAACCACAAAGATGGGGAAGAAGCAGGGCAGAAAAGCTGGAAATTCAAAAAATAAGAGCGCATCTCCCCCTACAAAGGAGCGCAGCCCATCGCCAGCAACGGATCAAAGCTGGTCAGAGAATGACTTTGACGAGATGAGAGAAGAAGGCTTCAGTCCGTCAAACCTCTCAGAGCTAAAGGAGGAATTACGTACCCAGCGCAAAGAAACTAAAAATCTTGAAAAAAAAGGGGAAGAATTGACAGCTAGACTAATTAATGCAGAGAAGATCATAAACGAAATGACAGAGATGAAAACCATGACACGAGAAATACGTGACAAATACACAAGCTTCAGTAACCGACTCGATCAACTGGAAGAAAGTATCAGCGATTGAGGATCAAATGAATGAAATGAAGCGAGAAGAGAATCAAAAGAAAAAAGAAGAAAAAGAAATGAACAAAGCCTGCAAGAAGTATGGGATTATGTAAAAAGACCAAATCTACGTCTGATTAGTGTGCCTGAAAGTGAGGGGGAAATGGAACCAAGTTGGAAAACACTCTTCAGGATATCATCCAGGAGAACTTCCCCAACCTAGTAGGGCAGGCCAACATTCAAATTCAGGAAATACAGAGAACGCCACAAAGATACTCCTCCAGAAGAGCAACTCCAAGACACATAATTGCCAGATTCACCAAAGTTGAAATGAAGGAAAAAATCTTAAGGGCAGCCAGAGAGAAAGGTCGGTTACCCACAAAGGGAAGCCCATCAGACTAACAGCAGACTCTTGGCAGAAACTCTACAAGCCAGAAGAGAGTGGGGGCCAATATTCAACGTTCTTAAAGAAAAGAATTTTCAACCCAGAATTTCATATCCAGCCAAACTAAGCTTCATCAGTGAAGGAGAAATAAAATCCTTTACAGATAAGCAAATGCTGAGAGATTTTGTCACCACCAGGCCTGCCTTACAAGAGACCCTGAAGGAAGCCCTAAACATGGAAAGGAACAAACGGTACCAGCCATTGCAAAAACATGCCAAAATGTAAAGACCATCGAGGCTAAGAAGAAACTGCATCAACTAACGAGCAAAATAACCAGTTAATATCATAATGACAGGATCAAGTTCACACATAACAATATTAACCTTAAATGTCAATGGACTAAATGCTCCAATTAAAAGACACAGACTGGAAAACTGGATAAAGAGTCAAGACCCATCAGTCTGCTGTATTCAGGAGACCCATCTCACATGCAGAGACATACATAGGATCAAAATAAAGGATGGAGGAAGATCTACCAAGCAAATGGAGAACAAAAAAAAGCAGGGATTGCAATCCTAGTCTCTGATAAAACAGACTTGAAACCATCAAAGATCAAAAAGACAAAGAAGGCCATTACATAATGGTAAAGGGATCAATTCAACAGGAAGAGCTAACTCTCCTAAATATATATGCACCCAATACAGGAGCACCCAGATTCATAAAGCAAGTCCTTAGAGACCTACAAGAGACTTAGACTCCCATACAATAATAATGGAGACTTCAACACTCCACTGTCAACATTAGACAGATCAACGAGACACAAAGTTAACAAGGATATCCTGGAATTGAACTCATCTCTGCACCAAGTGGACCTAATAGACATCAATAGAACTCTCCACCCCAAATCAACAGAATATACATTCTTCTCAGCACCACATCACACTTATTCCAAAATTGACCACATAATTGGAAGTAAAGCACTCCTCAACAAATGTACAAGAACAGAAATTATAACAAACTGTCTCTCAGACCACAGTGCAATCAACTAGAACTCAGGACTAAGAAACTCAATCAAAACCGCTCAACTACATGGAAACTGAACAACCTGCTCCTGAATGACTACTGGGTACATAACAAAATGAAAGCAGAAATAAAGATGTTCTTTGAAACCAATGAGAACAAAGATACAACATACCAGAATCTCTGGGACACATTTAAAGCAGTGTGTAGAGGGAAATTCATAGCACTAAATGCCCACAAGAGAAAGCAGGAAAGATCTAAAATTGACAGTCTAACATCACAATTAAAAGAACTAAAGAGGCAAGAGCAAACACATTCAAAAGCTAGCAGAAGGCAAGAAATAACTAAGATCAGAGCAGAACTGAAGGAGATAGAGTCACAAAAAACCCTCCAAAAAATCAATGAATCCAGGAGTTGGTTTTTTGAAAAGATCAACAAAATTGACAGACCGCTAGCTGGACTAATAAAGAAGAAAAGAGAGAGGAATCAAATAGATGCAATAAAAAATGATAAAGGGATATCACCACCGACCCCACAGAAATACAAACAACCATCAGAGAATACCATAAATGCCTCTACGCAAATCAACTAGAAAATCTAGAAGAAATGGATAATTTCCTGGACACTTACACTCTCCCAAGACTAAACCAGGAAGAAGTTGAATCCCTGAATAGACCAATAGCAGGCTCTGAAATTGAGGCAACAATTAATAGCCTACCCGAAAAAAAGTCCAGGACCAGATGGATTCACAGCTGAATTCTACCAGAGGTACAAGGAGGAGCTGGTACCATTCCTTCTGAAACTATTCCAATCAATAGAAAAAGAGGAAATCCTCCCTAACTCATTTTATGGGGCCAACATCATCCTGATACCAAAGCCTGGCAGAGACACAACAAAAAAAGAGAATTTTAGACCAATATCCCTGATGAACATAGATGCAAAAATTCTCAATAAAATACTGTTAAACCGGATTCAGCAGCACATTAAAAAGCTTATCCACCATGGGCTTCATCCCTGGGATGCAAGGCTGGTTCAACATTCGCAAATCAATAAACGTAATCCAGCATATAAACAGAACCAAAGACAAGAACCACATGATAATCTCAATAGATGCAGAAAAGGCTTTTGACAAAATTCAACAGCCCTTTATGCTAAAAACGCTCAAGAAATTCGGTATTGATGGAACGTACCTCAAAATAATAAGAGCTATTTATGACAAACCACAGCTAATATCATACTGAATGGCAAAAACTGGAAAAATTCCCTTTGAAAACTGGCACAAGACAGGGATGCCCTCTCTCACCACTCCTATTCAACATAGTGTTGGAAGTTCTGGCTAGGGCAATCAGGCAAGAGAAAGAAATCAAGGGTATTCAGTTAGGAAAAGAAGAAGTCAAATTGTCCCTGTTTGCAGATGACATGATGGTATATTAGAAAACCCCATTGTCTCCGCCCAAAATCTCCTTAAGCTGATAAGCAACTTCAGCAAATCTCAGGATACAAAATTAATGTGCAAAATCACAAGCTCTTATACACCAGTAACAGACAAGCAGAGAGCCAATCAGGAATGAACTCCATTCACAATTGCTTCAAATAGAATAAAATACCTAGGAATCCAGCTTACAAGGGATGTAAAGGACTCTTCAAGGAGAACAACAAACCACTGCTCAGTGAAATCAAAGAGGACACAACAAATGGAAGAACATACCATGCTCATGGATAGGAAGAAGCAATATCTGAAAATGGCCACACTGCCCAAGGTGATTTATAGATTCAATGCCATCCCCATCAAGCTACCAATGACTTTCTTCACAGAATTGGAAAAAAACGGCTTTAAAGTTCATATGGAACCAAAAAAGAGCCCACATTGCCAAGACAATCCTAAGTCAAAAGGACAAAGCTGGAGGCGTCACGCTACCTGACTTCAAACTATACTACAAGGCTACAGTAACCAAAACAGCATGGTACTGGTACCACAACAGAGATAAGACCATGGAACAGAACAGAGTCCTCAGAAATAATACCACACATCTACAGCCATCTGATCTTTGACAAACCTGAGAGAAACAAGAAATGGGGAAAGGATTCCCTATTTAATAATGGTGCTGGGAAAATGGCTAGCCATAAGTAGAAAGCTGAAACTGGATTCTTTCCTTACCCCTTATACGAAAATTAATTCAAGATGGATTAGAGACTAAATGTTAGACCTAATACCATAAAAACCCTAGAAGAAAATCTAGGTAGTACCATTCAGGACATAGGCATGGGCAAGGACTTCATGTCTAAAACACAAAAGCAACGGCAGCAAAAGCAAAATTGACAAATGGGATCTCACTAAATTAAGAGCTTTTGCACAGCTAAAGAACTACCATCAGAGTGAACAGGCAACCTACAGAATGGGAAGAAATTTTGCAACCTACTCATCTGACAAAGGGCTAATATCCAGAATCTACAAAGAACTCAAACAAATATACAAGAAAAAAAACAAACAACCCATCAACAAAGTGGGCAAAGGATATGAACAGACATTTCTCAAAAGAAGACATCCATACAGCCAACAGACACATGAAAAATGCTCATCATCACTCGCCATCAGAGAAATGCAAATCAAAACCACAATGAGATACCATCTCACACCAGTTAGAATGGCAATCATTAAGAAGTCAGGAAACAACAGGTGTTGGAGAGGATGTGGAGAAATAGGAACACTTTTACACTGTTGGTGGGATTGTAAACTAGTTCAACCATTATGGAAAACAGTATGGCGATCCTCAAGGATCTAGAACTAGATGTACCATATGACCCAGCCATCCCACTACTGGATATATACCAAAGGATTATAAATTACTCTACTACAAAGACACATGCACACGTATGTTTATTGCGGCACTATTCACAATAGCAAAGACTTGGAATCAACCCAAATATCCATCTGTGACAGACTGGATTAAGGAAATGTGGCACATATACACCATGGAATACTATGCAGCCATAAAAAAGGATGAGTTTGCATCTTTTGTAGGGACATGGATGCAACTGGAAACCATCATTCTTAGCACACTATCACAAGAAGAGAAAACCAAACACTGCATGTTCTCACTCATAGGTGGGAACTGAACAATGAGATCACTTGGACTCGGGAAGGGGAACAACACACACTGGGTCCTATCATGGGGAGGGGGAGGAGGGAGGGATTGCACTGGGGAGTTATACATGATATAAACGTCATGCACATGTACCCTAGAACTTAAAGTATAATAAAAAAATAAATAAATAAATAAATAAAAGTAGAAAGAAGCTTTTGGAGAGACTGCTTTCGGATGTGTGAATTAATCTCGCAGAGTTTCACTATTCTTTTTGTTGAGCCGTTTGCTAATACTGTTTTCTGGAGTCTGCAAAGGGATATTTTGGAGTGCATTGAAGCTTATGGTGACACAGGAAATATCCTCATATAAAAACTAGAAAGAAGCTTTCTGAGAGACTGCTTTGTTATTTGTAAATTCATCTCACAGAGTTACACGATTGCTTTCATGGATCAGTTTGGTAGCAATGTTTTTGGGGAATCTGAGGAAGGATATTTTCGATTGCATTGTAGCCGATGGTGACAAAGGAACAGCCTTAGATAAAAACTAGAAATAAGCTTTCAGAGGAAGTTCTTTGTGATGTGTAAATTCATCTCACAGAGGTGCACCTTTCTTTTCATGCAGTAGTTTGCTAACATTGTTTTTGAGGAATCAACAAAGGGACATTTGGGAGTGCAACTAGGCCTAGAGTGATAAAGCAAATATCCTCAGTTAGAAACTAGAAGGAAGCTTTGTAAAAAACTTCTTTGTGATGTGTGAATTCATCTCAGAGAGTTTCACGTGTCTTTTCATGGAGCACTTTGCTAAAAGTTTTCTTGGAATCTGCAAAGGCATCTTTGGGAGTGCATTGAGGCCTAAGCCTCAGATAAAAACTAGAAAGAAGCTTTCTAAGAAACTGCTTTATGATGTGTGAATTCATCTCACCGAGTTACACCATTCTTTTCATTGATCAGTTTGCTAACACTGTTTTCTTGGAATGTTAAATGGGATAGTGCGGAGTGCATTGTAGCTTATGGTGACAATGGAAACATCCTCATATAAAAACCAGGAAGAAGAATTCTGAGAAACTGCTTTGTGATTTGTACATTCATCTTACAGAATTACTGTTCTTTTCATGGATCAGTTTGGTAGCACTGTTTGTTTTTTTTTTTTTTTTGGAATTTGAGAAGGGATCTTTGGATCGCATTGAAGCTAATGGTGACAAAGGAAATAACGTCAGATAAAAACTAGAAAGAAGCTTTCTGAGAAAGTTCTTTGTGATATGATTTTTCATCTCACAGGTTTACACGTTTCTTCTCATTGAGCAGTTTGCTAATACTGTTTTCATGAAATCTGTACAGGTATATTTGAGAGCGCATTGAGGCCTATAGTGAACAGAGAAATATCCTCAGATAAAAACTAGAAGGAAGCTTTCTGAGAAACTGCTTTGTGATGTGTCATTTCACCTCTCTGAGATACACTGTTCTTTTCATTGAGCAGTTTGCTGACATTGATTTCTTGGAATCTGCAGTGGAATACTTTGAAGCACATTGAAGCTTATGGTGACAAAGTAAATATCGTCAGACAAAAAGTAGAAAGAAAATTTCTCAGAAACTGCTTTGTGATGTGTGATTTCATCTCATAGAGTTACACTGTTCATTTCATTGAGTAGTTTGCTAACACAGTTTCTTTGGAATCTGCAATGTGGTATTTCAGAGCGCTTTGAAGCTTATGGTGACAAAGGAAATATCCTTAGAAAAAAACCAGAAAGAAGCTTTCTGAGAAACTACTTTGTGATTTGTGACTTCGTCTCACAGAGTTACACTATGCTTTTCACGGAGAAGTTTGGTTGCACTGTTTTGGAGGAATCTGATAAGGGATATTTTGGATTTGAAGCTTATGGAGACAAGGGAAATATCCTCTGTTAAAAACTAGAAACAAACTTCTGAGAAACTGCTTTGTGATGTGTTAATTCATCTCACAGAGTTATACGATTTTTTTCATGTATCAGTTTGATAGCACTGTTTTTGGGAAATCTGAGGAAGCATATTTTGGATCACATTGAAATCATTGGTGACAAAGGAAACATCCTTAGATAAAAACTAGAAATAAGCTTTTTGAGAAAGTTCTTTATGATGTGTGAATTTATCTCACAGAGTCTGGAATGGGACATTTTGGAGCACAATGATTCCTATAGTGAAAAGGGAATTATGCTCAGATAAAAACTAAAAGGAAGCTTTCTCAGAAACTTCTTTGTGATGCCTGAATTCATCTCAGAGAGTTACACCTGTCTTTTCATGGAGCAGTTTCTTAACACTGCTTTCATTGGAAATGCAAAGGTATATTTGAGAGTGCATGGAGGATTATGGTGAAAAAGGAACTATCCTCAGATAAAATCTAGAAGAAAGCTTTCTGAGAAACTGCTATGTAATGTGTGAATTCATCTCACAGATTTACACTCTTCATTGAGCAGTTTTTTAACACTATTTTCTTGTAATATTCAGTGGGATAGTTCAGAGTGCTTTGAAGTTTATGGTAACAATGGAAACGTCCTCATATAAAAGCTAGAGAGAAGCTTTCTGAGAAACTGCTTTGTGATTTGCAAATTCATCTCACAGATTTACACTGTTATTTTTGTTGTGCAGTGTGCTAACACTGTTTTCTTGGAATCTGCAATGGGATATTATGTAGCACATTGAAGCTGATGAGATATATCCTCATATAAAAACTAGAAAGAAGCTTTCTTCAAAATCGCTTTGTGATGTGTTATTTCACGTCACAGAGTTACACGATTCTTTTCATGGATCAGTTTGGTAGCACTGTTGTTGGGGAATCTGAGAAGAGACATTTTGGATCACATCAAAGTCTATGGTGAAAAAGGCAATATCCTCATATAAAAACTAGAAAGATGCTTTCTGAGAGTATTCTTTGTGATGGGTGAATTCATCTCACAGAGATACACTTTTCTTTCCATTGAGCAATTTGCTAACACTGTTTTCATGGAATCTGCAAAGGGATATCTGGGAGCGCATTGAGGCCTATGGTGAAAAAGGAAATATTCCCAGATAAAAACTAGAAAGAATCTTTCTGAGAAACAGTTTTGTGATATGTGAATTCAACTCACAGAGTTACACTGTACTTTTCATTTAGCAGTTTGCTAACAATGTTTTGTGGAATTTTCATTGGATAGTTTGGAGTGCCCTGAAGCCTCTAGTGACAAAGGAAATATCCTCAGACAAAAACAAAATAGAAGCTTTCTGACAAATTGCTTTGTGATGTGTGATTTCATCTCACAGAGTTACACTGTTCTTTTCATTGATCAGTTTGCTAACACAGTTTTCTTGGAGTCTGCAATGGGATATATTGAAGTGCATTAAAGTTTAGGGTGGCAAAGAAAATATCCTCAGACAAAAACTAGAAAGAAACTTTCTGACAAACTGCTTTGTGATTTGTGAATTCATCTCACAGAGTTACACGATTTTTTTCAGGGAGCAGTTTGGTAGAACCGTATGGAATCATCAAAGGGATATTCCGCAGGTCATAGAGGCCTATGGTGAAAAATGAAATAACCTCAGACAAAAACTGTAGAGAAGTTTTTCGACAAACAGTTTCCTGATATGTGTATTTGTATCAGAGAGTTTAACCTTTTTGTTGATTGAGCAGTTTGGCATCACAGCTTTTTTGGTATCTGAGAGGAGATAATTAATTGGGAGCAGATTGAAGCCTATGGTGAAAAAGGAAATATTCTCAGACAAAAACTAGAAAGAAGCTTTCTGAGAAACTGCTTTGTGATGTGTTAATTCATCTCACAGAGTTACAGGTTTATTTGCATGGAGCAGTTTGCTACCACCGGTTTTATGGAATCTGTAATGGAATATTTAGGAGATCCTGGTGGCCTACAGTGTAAAAAGACATAACATCAGATAAAAACTGGACGGAAACTTTCCCAGAAACGGTTTTGTGATGTCTGTATTCATCTCAAAGAGTTTAATTTTGTATTTAATTGAGCAGTTTGGCATCACTGTTTTTGTGAGCACATTGGAGCCTAAGGTGAAAAAGGAAATATCCTCAGATTTGAACTACAGAGAAGCTTTCTGAGAAACTGCTTTGTGATGGTGAATTCATCTCACAGACTTACACCTTTCCTTTTATTTAGCAGTTTGTTAACACGGTTTTCTTTGAACCTGCAATGGGATATTGTGGAGCACATTCAACTTTTGGGTGACAAAGAAAATATCCTCAGACAAAAACTAGAAAGAAGCGTTCTGAAAAACTGCTTTGTGATTTGTGAATTCATCTAACAGAGTTTCATGATTCTTTACATGAAGCAGTTTGGTAGCACTGCTTTTATGGAATCTGCAAACGGATATTCCGGAGCTCCTAGAGGCCTATGGTGAAAAAGGAAATAACTTCAGATAAAAACTGGGGAGATACATTTTGAGAAAAAGTTTTTGATGTGTTTATTTATCTCATAGAGTTTAACCTTTTTGTCAATTGAGCAGTTCGGCATCACTGTTTTTATGGTATCTAAGAGGATATATTTGGGAGCACACTGAAGGCTATGTTGAAAACCGAAATATCGTCAGATTTAACCTAGAAAGAATCTTTCTGAGAAACTGCTTTGTGATGGGTGAATTCATCTCAAAAATTTACACCTTTCTTTTCATGGAGCAGATTGCTAACACTATTTTCATGGAATTTTCAAAGGGATATTCATGAGTGCATTGAGGCCTATGGTGAGAAAGGAAATATCCTCAGATAAAAACTAGAAAGAAGCTTTCTGAGAAATTGCTTTGTGATATGCCAGTATACCACACAGAGTTACACTGTTCTTTTCATTGAGTAGTTTGCTAACATTGTTTTCGTGAAATTGCAAGCGGATGTTTGGAAGAACATTGAGGACTAAAGCAAAAAAGGATATATCCCAGATAAAAACTGGAAAGAAGCTTTCTGAGAAACTGCTTTGTGATGTGTGAACTCATCTCACAGAGTTACAGTGTTCTTTTAATTGAGCATTTTGCTAACACTGTTTTCATGGAATATGAAATAGGATATTTTGGATTGCATTGAAACTTATGGTGACAAAGGAAATATCCCCAGATAAAAACCAAAAAGAACCTTCTGTGTAACTACTTTGTGATGCATGATTTCAGCTCACAGTTTTACACCTTTCTTTTCATTGAGAGATTTGCTACCACTTTTTTTGTGGAATATACAATGGGATGATCGAGAGAACAGTGAGGAATATGGTGAAAAAGGAAATATCGTCTGATAAAAACTAGATAGAAGATTTCTGAGGAATTGCTTTGTGATGTGTGAATTCATGTCACAG
This sequence comes from Trachypithecus francoisi, assembly GCF_009764315.1. NCBI lineage: Eukaryota > Metazoa > Chordata > Mammalia > Primates > Cercopithecidae > Trachypithecus > Trachypithecus francoisi. The sequence goes on along the minus strand of NW_022680696.1, from coordinate 148,066 downwards.
ATTTACATCTCTTTTTTTCATGGAGCAGTGTGCTAACACTGTTTTTGTCTAATCTGCAAAGGTATATTTGAAAGCGCATTGAGGCCTGCAGTGAAAAAGTAAATATCCTCAAATAAAAACTGGAAAGAAACTTTCTGAGAAACTGCTTTGAGATGCGTGAATTCATCTCACAGAGTTACACAATTCCTTTCATAGAGCAATTTATTAAAACTGTTTTTGGTGAATCTGAGAAGGGATTATTTGGATTGCATTGAAGCCTATTTTGAAAAAGGAAATATCCTTAGATAAAAACTAGAAAGAAGCTTTCTGAAAAACTGCTTTATGATGTGTGTATTCATCTCACAGAATAGCATGATTCTTTTCTTGGAGCAATTTGCTGAAACTTTTTTCATGGAATCTGCAATAAGATATTTGGGAGTGCACTGAAGAATATGGTGACAAAGGAAATATCCTCAGAAAAAAAACAAAAAGAAACATTCTGAGAAACTGCTTTGTGATGTCTGAATTCATCTCACATATGTACACCTTTCTTTTCATGGAGCAGTTTCCTAACACTATTTTCGTGGAATCTGAAAAGAGATATTCACGAGCGCAGTGAGGCCTGTGGTGAAAAAGGAAATATCCTGAGACAAAACTCGAAAGAAGCTTTCTGAAAAATTGTTTTGCTATGTGTGAATTCACCTCACAGAGTTATACTGTTCTTTTCATTGAGAAGTTTGCTATCACAGTTTTCTTGGACTCTGCAAAGACATATTTTGGAATGCATTGGAGCTTATGATGACAAAGGAAATATCCTCATATAAAAACTAGAAAATTCTTTCTGAGAAACCACGTTTTGGTGGGTTAATTCATCTCACAGTGTTACAGGATTCTTTTCTTGGATCAGTTTGGTAACACTGTTTTTGAGTAATCTGAAAAGGGATATTCTTCATCACTTCGAAGTCTATGGTAACAGTGGAAATATACTCAGATCAAAACTAGAAAGACTCTTTCTCAGAAACTTCTTCATGATGTGTGAATTCACCTTACAGGGTAGCACATTTCTTTTCATGGAGAAGATTGCCAACACTGCTTTCATGGAATCTGTAAAGGGATATTTGGAGCGCATTGGGTACCATGGTGAAAAAGGAAATATCTTCACATAAAAACTAGAAAGAATCTTTCTGAGAAATTGCTTTGTGATTTGTGAATTTATCTCAGAGAGTTACAATGTTGTTTTCATTGAGCAGTTTACTAACATTCTTTTCCTGGAATCTGCAATTGGATATTTCAGAGTGCATTGAAGCATATGGTGACAAAGGAAATATACTGTGATAAAAACTAGAAAGAAACTTTCTGAGAAACTGGTTTGTGATTTTTGAGTTCATCTCACCAAGTTACCTGTTATTTTCATTGAGCAGTTTGAAAACACTGTATTTTTGGAATCTGCTGTAGAATATTTGGGAGTGCATTAAAGCCTATGGTGACAAAGGAAATATCCTCAGACAAAAACTAGAACTAAGATTTCTGAGAAACTGCTTGTGATGTATGAATTCATCTCACTGAGTTACACTCGTGTTTTAAGTGAGCAGGTTGCCAACACTGTTTTCTTGGAAACTGCAATGTGATATTTTGGAGTGCATTGAAGCTTATGTTGACAAAGTAAATATCCAGAGATAAAAACTAGACAGAAACTTTCTGAGAAATTGTTTTGTGATATATGAATTCATCTCACAGAGTTACACGATACTTTCCATGGAGCAGTTTGGTAGCACTGTTTTTTGGTAATCTGAGAAGGGATATTTTGGATTGCATGGAAGCGTATGGTGACATAAGAAATATACTCAGACTAAAACTAGATAGAAGCTTTCTGAGAAACTTCCTTGTGATGTTTGAATTCATCTTACAGAATTACACAATTCTTTTCATGGTGCAGTTTGATAGCACTGTTTCTGGGAAATCTGAGTAGGGATATTTTGGATTTCAATGAAGACTATGGTGACAAAGGAAATATCCTCAGATAATAATTAGAAAAAACTTTATAAGAAACTGCTTTGTGATGTACAAATTCATGTCACAGGGTTACACCATTGTTTTCATTCTGCTGCTTGATAATACTGTTTTCGTGGAATCCACAAAGGGATATTTTGGAGTGCTTTGAGGTCTACGGTGCAAAAGCAAATATCCTTAGATAAAAACTAGAAAAAACCTTTCTGAGAAACTGCTTTCTGATGGGTGAATTCACCTCACAGAGTTACACTGTTCTGTTCATTTAGCAGTTTTCCAACCATGTTTTGTTGGAATCTGCAATGGGATATTTCAGCGTACATTGAAGATTAAGGTGACAAAGGAAATCTCATGAGATAAACTAGAAAGAAACTTTCTGAGAAACTGCTTTGTGACTTGTGAATTCATCTCAAAGACTTACACGATTCTTTTCATGGAGCAGATTGGATGCACTGTTTTTGGGGAATCTGAGAAGGGATATTTTGGATCACTTTGAATCCTATGGTGACAAAGGAAATATACTCAGAAAAAGCTAGAAAGAAGCATTATGCAAAACTTCTTTTTGATGTGTGAATTCCCCCCACCGAGTTACAGCTTTCTTTTCCTTGAGCTGATTGCTAACACTGGTTTGTGGAATCTGCAAAGGGATATATGGAGCTCCTAGAGGCCCATGGTAGAAAAGGACATATCATCAGATAAAAACTAGAAAGAAGGTTTCTAGGAAACTACTTTTTGATGTATGAATTCACCTCATAGTGTTACACTGTCCTTTTCATTGAGAAGTTTCCTAAAACTGTTTTCTTGGAATCTGCAAAGTGATATTTCAGAGTGCATTGAAGCTTAGGGTGACAAAGGAATTATGCTCATATAAAAATTAGAAAGAAGCTTTCTGAGAAAGTCCTTTGTGGTGTGTGAACTAATCTCACCAAGTTACACCATTCTTTTCATGGAGCAGTTTGATAACACTGTTTTTGTGGAATCTGCAATAGGATATTTGGGAGTTCATTTATGCAAATGGTGACAAAGGAAATATCCTCAGATAAAAAGCAAAAAGAAACTTTCTGTGATACTGCTTTGTGATTTCTGAATTCACCTCCTAGAATTACACTGTCCTTTTCATTGAACAGTTTGCTAATACTCTTTCTTGGAATCTGCATTGGGATACTTTGGAGAGCATTAAACTTTAAGCTGACAAAGGAAATATCCTAAGACAAAAACTAGAGAAAAGCTTTCTGAGAAACTGCATTGTGTTGCTTTATTTCACCTCACAGTGTTACACCTTTCTTTTCATGGGGAAGTTGAATATCAGTTTTTGTGGAATCTATAAGGGATACTTGGGAGCGGATTGAAGCCTATGGTGAAAAAGGAAATATCCTCAGATAAAAACTAGAAGGAAGCTTTCTGAGAAACTGAAATGCAATGTATGAATTCATCTCACACAGTTACACTGTTCTTTTCATTGAGCAGTGTGCTAACACTGTTTTCTTGGAGTATGAAATTGTATATTTCAGAGTGCGTTGAAGTTTATGGTGACAAAGAAAATACCCTCGTATAAAAATTAGAAAGAAGCATTCTGTGAAACTGCTTTGTGATATGTGAATTCATCTCATAGAGCTGCCTACTTCTCTTCATTAAACAGTTTCCAAACCCTGTTTTCAGGGAATCTGCAATGAGATATTTTGGAGCGCATTGAAGTTCATGGTGAAAAAGGAAGCAACCTCAGACAAAAACTACAAAGAAGCTTTCTGAGAAACTGCTTTGTAATTTGTGAATTGATGTCACAGAGTTACACGAAACTTTTCATGGAGCAGTTGGGTAGCACTGTTTTGGGGCAATCTGAGAAGGGAAAATTTGGACCGCCTTGAAACTTATGGTGACAAAGGAATAATCCTGAGATAAAAACTAGAAAGAAGTTTTCTGAGAAAGTTCTTTGTGATGTGTCATTTCAACTCACAGAGTTACACCTTTCTTTTTAAGGAGCAGTTTGCTAACCCAGTGTTCGTGGAATCTGCAAAGGGATATTTGGGAGCACATTGTGGCCTATGGTGAAAAAGAAAGTATTCTCAGAAAAAAAACTAGAAAGAAGGTTTCTGAGAAACTGCATTGTGATCTGTGAATTCATCTCAAAAAGTTACACCGTTCTTTTCATTGAGTAGTTTGCTAACACTGTTTTCGTGGAATCTGCAAGGGGATATATGGGAGTTCATGAGGCCTATGGTGAAAAACTGAATATCCTCATATAAAAACTAGAAAGAAGCTTTCAGATAAAATAATTTGTGACGAGTGAATTCATCCCACAGTGTTACATTGTTCTTTTCATTAAGCAGTTAACTAAAACGGTGTTCTTGATATCTTCATTGCGATATTTTGGAGTGCATTGAAGCCTATAATGCCAAAGGAAATATCCTCAGACAAAAACTAGAAAGAAGCTTTCTGAGAAACTGCTTTATGATGTGTTAATTCATCTCCCAGAGTTACACGATTCTTTTCAAGGAGCAGTATGGTAGCACTGTTTTTGGCGAATCTGAGAGAGAATATTTTGTATCACATCAAAGTCTATGGTGACAAAGGAAATATTCTCAGATAGAAACAAGACAGAAACTTTCTGAGAAAGTTCTTGAGATGTGTAAATTCATTGCACAGAGGTACTTCTTCCCTTTCGTGGGGAAGATTGTGTACACTGTTTTCATGGAATCTGCAGAGATATTTGGGAGCGCTTTGATGCCTATGTTGACAAAGGAAAGAGCCTCGTATAAAAAGTAGAAAGATGCATTCTGAGATTCTGATTTGTGATGTGTGAATTCATCTCTTAGAGTTATGCCATTCTTTTCAGTAAGCAGTTTGCTAACACGGTTTACATGGACTTTGTACAGGGACATTTGGGACCACAGTCAGATCTATAGTGAAAAACAGAATATCCTCATATAAAAAGTAGAAAGAAGCTTTCTGAGAAACTGCATGGTGATGTGTAAATTCATCTAAAGATTTGCACTGTTCCTTTCATTGATTAGTCTGTTAACACTGTTTTCTTGTAATCTGCATTGGTCTTTTTTGGAGTGCATTGAAGCTTATTATGACAAAGGAAATATGCTCACATAAAAACTAGAAAGATGCTGTCTGAGAAACTGCTTTGTGAAGTGTTAACTCATCTCACAGAGTTACACGATTCCTTTCATGGATCAGCTTGGCAGCACTGTTTTTTGGAAATCTGCGAAGGTATAATTTGGATTGCATTGAAACCTATGGTGGCAAAGAAAATATCCTCCGGTAAAAACTAGACAGAAGCTTTCTGAGAAATTGCTATGTGATTTGTGAATTCATCTCACAGAGTTACACGATTGTTCTCATGTATCAGTTTGGTGGCATTGTTTATGGGGAATCTGAGAAGGGATATTTTGGATCACATTGAAGCCTATGGTGACAAAGGGAATATCCTCAGATAAAAACTCCAAAGAAACCTTCTGAGAAAGTTTTTTGTGATGTGTGATTTCATCTCACAGAGTTACACCTTGGTTTTCATGGAGCAGTTTGCTAACATAGTTGTCATGGAATCTGCAAAGAGTTATTTGGGAGCGCATTCAGGCCTATGCTGAAAACGAAATATCCTCAGTTAAAAACTGGAAAGCTTTCTGAGAAAATGTTTTGTGATGTGGATTTTTCTCAAGGAGTTACAACGTTCTTTTCACTGAGCATTTTGCTAGCACTGTTTTCATGGAGTATGCAATAGGATATTTTGGAACGCATTGAAACATATGATAACAAAGGAAATATCCTAAGACAAAAACTAGAAAGAAACTTTCCCAGAAACTGCTCCTTTCGTAGAGTAGTTTGTTAGCACTGTTTTTGGGGAATCTGTAAAGGGATATTTTGGATTGCATTGAGGTCTGTGGTGAGAAAGGAAATATCCTCTGATTAAGAGAAGACAGAAACTTTCTCAGAAAGTGCTTTGTGATATGTGAGTTCATCTCACAGAGTTACACTGTTCTTTCCATTGAGCAGTTTTCTAGCACACTTTTCTTGGAATCTGCAATGGGATATTTCAGAGCACATTGGACGTTTTGGTGATGAAGGAAATAACATAATATAAAAACTAGAAGGAAGATTTCTCAGAAACTGCTTCATGTTGTGTTAATTTGACTCACTGAGTTACACGGTTCTTTTCATGGATCAGTTTTGTAGCATTGTTTTTGGTTAATTTGAGAAGGGATATTTTGGATAGCATTGACCTAGGGTGACAAAGGAAATATCCCCAGATAAAAATTAGAGAGAAGAGTTCTGAGAAAGTTCTTTATGATACTTGAATTCTCTCACAGAGTTACACCACTCTTTCCATGGTGCAGTTTGCTAACACTGTTTCCACAGAATCTGCAAAGCGATATTTGGGAGTGCATTCAGCCGTGTAGTGAAAAAGGAAATATCCTCAAATAAACATCAAAAGGAAGCTCTCCGAGAAACTTCTTTGTGATTTATGAATTCATCTCACAGAGTTAAACTGTTCTTCTCATTGGGCAGTTTGCTAACACTGTTTTGTTGAAATCAGCAATGGTGTATTTCTCAGTGCATTGAAGCTTATGGTGGAAAAAAGAATTATCCTCAGACAAAAATTAGTAAGAAGCTTTTTGAGAAACTACTGTGTGATTTTTGAATTCATCTCACAGAGTTACACGTTTCTTTTCATGGAGCAGTTTGGTAGCACTGTTTTTGGGGCATCTAAGAAGGAATATTTTGGATCGCATTGAAGTCTATGTTGACAAAGGAAAAACTCAGATAAAAACTAGAAAGAAGCATCCGAGAAACTGCTTTGTGATATGTGGTTTCATCCCACAGATTTACACCTTTCTTTTCATGGAGCAGTTTGCTAACACTGCTTTCGTGGAATCTGCAAAGGGATATTTCGGAGCACCTTGAGTCTTATAGTGAAAAATGAAATATCCCCAGATAAAAACTGGAAAGAAGCTTTCAGAGAAACAGATTTGTGATGTGTGAATTCATCTTACAGTGCTACACCGTACTTTTCATTGAGCAGTTTGGTAGCACTGTATTTGGGGAATCTGAGAAGGGATATTTTGGATCACAGTGAAGCCTATGGTGACAAAGGAAATATGCTCAGATTAAAAACTAGATAGAAGCTTTCTGAGAAAGTTCTTTGTGATTTGTGAGTTCATCTCACAGAGTTTCACATTTCTTTTCATGGAGCAATTTGCTAACACTGTTTTCGTGGAATCTGCAAAGGGATATTGGGGAGAGCATGGAAGCCAATGGTGGAAAAGTAATATCCTCAGATAAAAAACTAGAAAGAAGCTTTCTGAGAAATTTCTTTGTGATGGGTGAATTCATCACACAGAGTTACACCTTTAATTTTTTTGACCAGCTTCGTAGCACTATTTTTATGGAATCTGCAAAGTTATATTCGGGAGCTCCTAGAGGCTGATAGTTAAAAAGTAAATACCTTCAGGTAAAAACTGGAGAGAAGCTTTTCTAGAAATGGTTTTGTGATTTGCATATTCATCTCATAGAGTTTAACCTTTTTTGATGGAGCAATTCACCATCACCGTTTTTGTGGTACCTGAGAGGAGTTATTTGGGAGTGCATTGAAGCCTTTCGTGACTATGGAAATATCCTCACATAACAACCAAGAAGAAGCTTTCTGTGAAACTGCGTTGTAATGTGTTAATTCAGCCCACCGAGTTTTACCATTTTTTTCATTTAAAAGTTTGCTAACAATTTTTTCGTTTAATCTGCAATGGGATATTCGGGAGTGCATTGAGGATTATGGTGAAAAAGGAAATATTCTCAGATAAAAACTAGAAACATGTTTTCTGAGAAACATCTTTGTGATATGTGAATTCATCTCCCAGAGTCACACGATCCTTTTCATGGATCAGTTTGGTAGCACTGGTTTAGGGGAATCTGAGAAGGGATATTTTGGATCGCATTGAAGCCTATGTGGACATAGGAAATATTCTCAGATGTATACTAGAAAGAAGCTTTCTGAGAAAATGCTTTGTAGTGTGTGAATTCATTCTACAGAATTACACCGTTCTTTTACTTGATCAGTGTGCTAACACTGTTTTCATAGAATCTGCAAAGGTATACATTGGAGCACATTGAGACCTATGGTGAAAAAGAAAATGATCTCAGTTAAAACGTAGGAAGAATCTTTGTGATAAACTGCTTTGTGATGTGTGAATTCATCTTACAGTATTACACTGTAGTTTTCATTGAGCTGTTTACTAACACTGTTTTCTTGGAATCTGCAATGGGATATTTTGGAGTGCATTGAAACTTATGGTGACATAGGAAATATGCTCATATAAAAACTAGAAAGAAGCTTTCTGAGAAACCATTTTGTGATGTGTTACTTCATCTCAAAGAGCTACACAATCCTGTTCATGGATCAGTTTGGTAACAGTGTTTTTGGGGAATCTGAGAAGAGGTATTTTGAATTGCATTGAAGCATATGGTGAGAAAGGAAATATCCTCAAATTAAAACTAGAAAGAATCTTTCTGAGAAAGTTCTTTGTGATGTGTGAATTCATCTCAGAAAGTTACACCTTTCTTTTCATGGAGCAGTTTGTTAACACTGTTTTCACATAGTATGCAATGGGATATTTTGGCGTGCTTTGAGGCCTATAGTGAAAAAGGAAATATCCTCAGATACAAAATAGAAAGTAGCTTTCTGAGAAACAGCTTTGTGATGTGTGAATTCACCTTACAAAGTTATGCCATTCTTTTCATTTAACAGTTTGATAACACTGATTTTGTGGTATCTTCAATAGGGTATTTTAGAGGGCATTGAAGCCTATGGTGAAAAAGGAAATATCCTCAGATAAAAACAAAAAAGAAGTTTCTGTGAAACTGCTTTGGGATGTGTGAATTCGTCTCACTGAGTAACACCCTTCTTTTCATTGAGAAGTTGGCTAACAGTATTTTCATTAATCTGAAATTGGATATTCTGGAGTGCATTGAGGAATATGGTGAACAAGTAAATAGCCTCAGACAAAAACTAGAAACAAGCTTTCTGAGAAACTACTTTGTGATGTGTGAATTAATCTCACAGAGTTACACTGTTCTTTGCATTGAGCAGCGTACTTACACTGTTTTCTTGGAATCTGAAATCTGATATTTCTCAGCGCATTGAAGCTTATGGTGACAAAGTAAATATCCTCATATAAAAACTAGAAAGAAGCTTTCTGAGAATCTGCTTTCTGATGTGTCAATTCATCTCACAAAGTTACATGATTACTTTCATGGAGCAGATTGATAGCACTGTTTTTGGTACACCTGAGAAGGGATATTTTGGATCACACTGAAACCTATGGTGACAAAAGAAATATCCTCAGATAAAAACCAGAAAGAAACGTTCTGAGAAAGCTCTTTGTGATACATTAATTCATTTCACTGAGATACACCTTATTTTCATGGAGCAGTTAGCTAACACTGTTTTTGTGGAATCTGCAAAGGGATAATTGGAAGCACTTTGAGACCTATGGTTAAAAAGGAAGTATCCTCAGAGGAAAACTAGGAAAAAGCTTTAGAGAAACTGCTTTGTGATGGGTGAATTCATCTCACAGTGTTACACCTTTGTATTAATTGAGCAGTTTGGTAGCACTCATTCTGGGGAATCTCCAAAGAGATTTTCTGGAGCATATAGAAGCCTATCATGAAAAAGAAAACATCTTCAGATAAAAACTGGAGAGAAGGATTTGAGAAACTGTTTTGTGAGGTGTGGATTCATCTCATAGAGATAAACCATTTTGTTGATTGAGCAGTTTTTCATCACTGTTTTTGTGGTGTCTGCGAAGCTATAGTTGAGAGAGCATTGAGGCTGATGGTGGAAAAGTAAATATGCAAAGACAAAAACTAGAAAGGGGTTTTCTGAGATATTTATTTGTACTGGGTGAATTCATCTTTCAGAGGTAAACCATTCTTTTCATTGAGCAGTTTGGTAACCCTGGTTTTTTGTTATGTACAAAAGTATATTCAGAGTGCAGAGAAGCCTATGATGAAAAAGGAAATACCCTCAGAGAAAATTAGAATGAAGCTTTCTGAGAGACTGTTTTGTGATGGGAGAATTCATCTCACAGAGTTAAATCTTTCTTTTCATTGAGCAGTTTGTTAGCAACGTTTTCATGGAATATGCAAGGCATATTTGGAAGCAAATAGAGGCCAATGTTGAAAAAGGAAATGTCTTCAGATAAAAACAGGAGAGAAAGTTCATGAAAACTACTTTGTGATGTGATCATTCATCTCATAGAGGTAAGGCTTTCTGTTGAGAGATCAGTTTGGCATCACTGTTTAGGTGGTGTCTGAGAAGGGAGATTTGGAAGGACATGGAAGCCGATGGTGGGAAAGGAAATATCCTCAGTTAAAAACCAGAAAGAAGCTTAATGAGAAAGTTCCTTGTGATGTGTGAATTCATCTCACAGAGTAACCCCTTTCTTTTCATGAAGCAGTTCTCTGACACTGTTTTCATGGAATCTGCAATGTTATAATATGGAGCACATTGAGGCCTATAATGAAAAAGGAAATATTCTTAGATAACAACTAGAAAGAAGCTTTCTGAGAAGCTACTTTGGCATGTGTGAATTCATCTCACACAGTTACACTTTTCTTTCCATGGAGCAGTTTGGTAACACTGGTTTCGTGACATCTGCAATGTGATATTTGGGAGCACATTGAGGCCTATAGTGAAAAAGGAAATATCCTCAGATATAATGAGAAAGTAGTTTTCTTAGAAACTGCTTTGTAATGCGTTAATTCATCTCTCACAGATACATGATTCTTCTCAGGAATCAGTTTGGTATCACTGTTTTTGGGGAATCTGAGAAAGGATATTTTGGATCTCATTGAAGCCTATGGTGACAAAGGAAATATCTTCACATAAAAACTAGAAAGAAGTTTTCTGAGAGAGTTCTTTGTGATGTGTGAATTCACCTCAAAGAGTTCCACCTTTCTTTTCATGGAGCAGTTTGCTAAGACTGTTTTCGTGGAATCTGCCAAGGGATATTTGGGAGCACATTGAGACATACAGTGAAAAGGAAAATATCCACATATAAAAAGTAGAAAGAAGGTTTCTGAGAAACTGCTTTGTGACTTTTGAATTCATCTCACAGAGTAACACGATTCTTTCCATTGAGAATTTTGATAACACTGTTTTCGTGGAATTTGCAATATTGTATTTGGGAGCACATTGAAGCCTATGGTGACAAAGGAAATATCCTCATATAAAACCAGAAGTATGCTTTCTGAGAAACTCGTTTGTGATGTGTGAATTCATCTCACAGAATTACACTGTTCTTTTCATTGAGCAGTTTGGTAGCACTGTTTTTGGGGAATCTGAGAAGAGGTATTTTGAATTGCATTGAAGCATATGGTGAGAAAGGAAATATCCTCAGAAAAAAGCTAGAAAGAAGCTTTCTGAAAAACCACTTTGTGCTGTGTTAATTCATCTCACAGAGTCCCATGATTCCTTTCATGGATCAGATTGGTAGAATTGTTTTTGGGGAATCTGAAAAGGGATATTTTGTATCGTACTGAAGACTAAGGTGACAAAAGAAAAATCCACAGATAAAAACCAGAAAGAAGCTTTCTGAGAAAGTTTTTTTGTGAAGTGTCACTTCATCTCAGAGAATTACACTGTTCTTCTCATTGATCAGTTTGATTACACTGTTTTCATGGAATCTGCAAAGGGATATTTGGGAGCTCATTGAGACCTATAGTGAAAAAGGAAACATCCCCAGATACTAGAAAGAAGCTTTCTGAGAAACTGCTTTGTGATGTGTGAATTCATCTCACAGAGTTACACCATTCTTTTCATTGAGGAGTTTACTAACACTTTTTTCGTCTAACCTTCAATGGGATATTTGGGAGGGCATTGAGGAATATGGTGAAAAAGGAAATATCCTCCAATAACAAATAGAAGGAAGCTTTTTGAGAAACAGCTTTGTACTCACAGAGTACCACCACTGTTTTCATGGAGCAGTTTGGTAGCACTGTTTTTGGGGAATCTGAGAGGAATATTTTGAATGGCATTGAAGCCTATCGTGACAAAGGAAATAACCTCAGATAAGAACGGGAAAGAAGCTTTCTGAGAAAGTTCCCTCTGATGTGTGAATTTATATCACAGAGTTACACCTTTCTTTTCATGGAGCAGTTTTCTAACACTGTTTTCCTGAAATCTACAAAGGTACATTTGGGAGTGCAATGAGACCTGTAGTGAAAAAGGAAATATCCTCAGATAAATATGAGAAAGAAGTTTTCAGATAAACTGATTTCTAATGTGTTAATTCATCTCTCAGGGTTACATGATTCTTTTCATGGATCAGTTTGCTAGCACTGTTTTTATGGAATCTGTGAAGGGATATTTTGGATCACATTGAAAGCTGTGGAGACAAATGAAATATCCTTGGATAAAAACTAGAAAGAAGCTTTCTGAGAAAGTTCTTTGTGATGTGTGAATTTATCTCACAGAGTTACACCACTCTTTTCATAGAACAATTTTATAATACTGTTTTCGTGGAATCTGCAAAGGGATGATTGGGAGCACATTGAGGGCCATGGTGAAAAATTTCATATCCTCAGATAAAAACTAGAAAGAAGGTTTCTAAGACACTGCTTTTTGATGTGTGAATTCATCTCACAGAGTTAAAGCTTTCTTTTCATGGAGCAGTTTTCTAACACTGTTTTTGTGCGATGTGCAAAGGGATATTTGAGAGCACATTGAGGACTATCTTGAAAAACAAAGTATCCTCAGATAAAAACTATAAGAAGCTATCTCAGAAACCGCTATGTGATGTGTGAATGCATCACACAGAGTTGAACCATTCTTTTCATTGAGCAGTTTGATAACACTGTTATCATGGAATCTTCAAAGGGATATATGGGAGCTCATTGGGGCCTATAGTGAAAAAGGAAATATCCTCATACAAAAAAGAGAAAGAATAATTCTGAGAAAGTTTTTTGCAATGTATGAATTCCTCTCACAGAGTTACACTGTCATGTTCATTGAACAGTTTGCTAACACTGTTTTCTTGGAATTTGCAATAGGATATTTGGGAGTGCATTGAAGTCTATTGTGGCAAAGAAAATATCCTCAGATAAAAAACAAAAAGAATCATTCTGTGAAACTGTTTTTTGATGTGTCAATTCATCTCATAGAGTTACACCGTTCTTTTCATTGAGAAGTTTGCTAACACTTTATTCCTGGATTCTACAAAGGGATATTTTGAAGCTCATTGAGGAATATGGTGAAAAAGGTAATATCCTCAGATAAAAACTGGAAAGAAGCTTACTGAGAAACCGCTTTGCTATGTGTGAATTCATCTTTCACTGTTACACAATTATTTTCATGGAACAGTTTGGTAGCACTGTTTTGGGGGAGTCTGAAAAGGAATATTTTCGATCACATTGAATCCTATGGTGACAAAGGAAATATCCTCAGATAAAACTAGAAAAAACTTTATGAGAAACTTATTTGTGATGTATATATTCATCTCTTAGAGTAACACCTGTCTTTTCTTGGATCAGTTTGCTAACTCTGTTTTCGTGGAATAAACAAAGGGATATTTGGGAGTGAGCTGAGGCCTATGTTGAAAAAGGAAATATCCTCAGAGAAAAACTAGAAGGAAGCTTTCTGAGAAACTGCTTTGTGATGTGTGAATTCATCCCACAGAGTTACAACACTCTTTTCCTGGAGCAGTTTGGTACACTGTTTTTAGGGAGGGTGAGAAGGCATATTTTGAATTACATTGAAGCCTATGGTGGCAACAGAAATATCCTCAGATAAAAACTAGAAAGAAGCTTTCTGAGAAACTTCTTTGTGATGTGTGAATTAATCTCACAGAGTTGCACCACTCCTTTTGTGAAGCAGTTTGCTCACATTGTTTTCAAGGAATCTGCAGAGGGATAACTGGTAGCACATTGATGCCTATGGTGAAAGAGGAAATATTCTCAGATAAAAATCAAAGAGAAGCTTTCTGTGAAATTGTTTTGTGAGGTGTGAAATCATCTCACTGTGTTACCCCATTCTTTTCATTGAGAAGTTTGCTAACACATTTTTCGTGGAATCTGCAATGGGATATCCCAGAGACCTTTGAGGAATATGGAGAAAAAGGAAATATCCTCAGATAAAATCCAGAAAGAAGCAGTCTGAGAAACATCTTTCTGTTGTGTGAATTCATCATACAGAGTTACACCATTCTTTTCATGCAGCAGTTTGGTAGCACTGTATATGGGGATCTGAGAAGGGATTTTTGAATCACATTGAAGCTAATGCATGACATATGGAAATATAATCAGATAAAAACTAGCAAGAAGCTTTCTGAGAAACGTCTTTGTGGTGTGTGTTTTCATCTCTCAGAGTAACACGTTTCTTTTCATGGAGCTGTTTGCTAACACTGTTTTTGTTGAATCTACAAAGTGATAATTGGGAACAAGTTGAGACCTGTGGTGAAAAGGAAAATATCCGCAGATAAAAACTAGAAGGAAGCTTTCTGAGAAACTACTTTGTGATGTGTGAATTCATCTCACAGAGTTGCACCACTCCTTTTGTGGAGCAGTTTGCTAACAATGTTTGTGTGGAATCTGCAGTAAAATATTTCAGAGTGCATTGAAGCCTTTGATGACAAACAAAATATCCTCAGACAAAAACCAAAAAGAAGCTTCTGTGAAACTGTTTAGTGATGTGTGAATTCACCTCACAGAGTACACTTTATTTTGATGGCACAGTTTGGTAGTACTGATTAGGGGAATCTGAGAAGGGATACTTTAGATGGCGTTGAAGCCTATAGTGACAAAGGAAATATCCTCAGAAAAAATCTACAAAGAATCTTTCTGAGAAACTGCTTAGTGATGTGTGAATTCAATCCACAGCGTTACACAGTTATTTTCATTGAGCTGTTTGCTAACACTGTTTCCTTGGAATCTGCAATTTGATATGTGGAGCACATTGAAGCTTAGGGTGAAAAAGGAAATATCCTCATATAAAAACAAGAGAGAAGCTGAGAAACCACTTTTCAATGTATTAATTCATCTCAGAGAGTTACATGATTATTTTCATGGGTCAGTTATGTAGCACTGTTTTTGGGGAATCTGAGAAGGGTTATTTTCTATCATAATGTGAAGCCTATGGGGACAAAGGAAATATCCTCAGATAAAAACTAGAAAGAAGCTTTCTGAGTTATTTCTTTTGATGTGTGTATTCATCTCACTGAGTTACACTTTTGCTTTCATGGAGCAGTTTACTAACATGGTTTTCATGGAATCTGCAAAGGGATAATTCGGAGCCCACTGAGGCTTATTCTAAACAAGGAAATATCGTCAGGTAAAAACTAGAAAGAAGTATTCTGAGAAACTGTCTTATGATGTGTGAATTCATCTTGCAGAATTATACCATTGTTTTCATTGAGCAGTTGGATAACACTGTTCTCATGAAATCTGCAATAGGATATTTTGGAGTGTATTTAACCCTATGGTTGCAAAGGATATATCCTCACATAAAAAACAAAAAGAAGCTTTCTGCAAAACTACTTTGTGATGTGTGAAATCATCTTATAGTGTTACACTGTTCTTTTCATTGAGAAGTTTTCTAATACATTTTTCCTGGAAACTGAATGGGATATTCAGAAGTACATTGAGGAATACAGTGAAAAAGCAAATATCATGAGAGAAAAACTAGAAAGAAGCTTTCTGAGAAACAGCTTTGTTGTGTGTGAATTCATCTCACAGAGTTACACCTTTCTTTTCATGGAGCAGTTTGGTGACACTGTTTGTGGGGAATCTGCGAAGGGAAGATTTTTATCGCATTGAAACCTCTGGTGATAAAGGAAATATCCTCCGATAAAAATTAGAATGAGAGTTTTTGAGAAACACCATTGTAATGTGTGTATTCATCTCACAGAGTTACACGATCATTTTCTTGGAGCAGTTTGCTAACACTGTTTTCATGGAATCAGCAATAGGATATTTGGGATTGCATTGAAGCCTATGGTGACAAAGCAAATATCCTCAGACAAAAACTAGAAAGAAGCTTTCTTAGAAACTGCTTTATGATTTGTGAATTCATCTCACAGTGTTACAATTCTTTTATTGGAAACATTCGGTAGCACTGTTTTTGGGGAATCTCAGAAGTGTTAATTTACATCGAATTGAAGCTTATGGTGACAAAGGAAATATCCTCAGATAAAAACAAGAAGGAAGATTTCTGAGAAAGTTCTTTTTGATGTGTGAGTTCATTTCACAGAATTACACCTTTCTTTTCATGGAACACGTTGGTAACACTGTTTTCATGGAATCTGCAAAGGAATATTTTTGAGCGCTTTGAGTCCTATGGTGAAAAAGGAAATATCTTCAGATAAAAACTAGAATATCCTTTCTGAAAAACTTCTTTGTGATTTGTGAATTCATCTCACAGAGTTACATCATTCTTCTCATGGAGCAGTTTGGAATCACTGTTTCTGGGGAATCTGACAAGGGATACTTTGGATCGCATTGAAGCCTATGGTGACAAAGGAATTATCCTCAGACAAAAACTAGAAAGAAACTTTCTGAGAAAGTACTTTGTGATTTGTGAATTCATCTCACTGAGTTACACCTTTCCATTCATTGAGCAGGTCGGTAACACTGTTTTTGTGGAATCTGCAAAGGGGTATTCAGGAGTGCCTATGGTCCAATGGTGAAAAAGGCAGTATCTTCAGGCAAAAACAGGAGAGAAGCTTTCTGAGAAACTCTTTTGTGATGTGTGCATTCATCTAATAGAGTTAAACGATTCTGTTGAGGGAGAACTTCGGCATCACTGTTTTTGTGGTGTCTAAGAAGGGATATTTGGGAGCACAAGAAGCCTATGGTGGAAAAGGAAATATCCTCAAATAAAAAATTGAACAAAGCTTTCTGAGGAAGTTGTTTGTGATGTGTGAATTTACCTCACAGTGATACACCTTACTTGTCATTGAGCAGTTTGCTACCACCATTTTCGAGGAATCTGCAAATGAATATATGGGAGTGCATTGAAGTCTATAGTGAATAAAGAAATATCCTCCCCAATAAATACTAGAAAGAATCTTTCTGAGAAACTGGTTGGTGTCGTGTGAATTCATCTCACAGAGTTACATTGTTCTTTTCATTCAGGATTTTGCTAACACTGTTTTTGTGGAATCTGCAATAGCATATTTTGGAGCACATTAAAGCGTATGGTGACAAAGGAAATATCCTCAGATAAAAACTAGAAAGAAGTTTTCTGACAAACAGTTTTGTGATGTGTGAATTAATCTCACAGAGTTACACTATTCCTTTCATGGAGCAGTTTGATAGCACTGTTTTGGGGGAATCTGAGAAGTGATATTTTGGATAGCATTGAAGCCTATGGTGACAAAGGAAATATCCTCAGGTAAAAAATAGAAATAAGCTTTCTGAGAAAGTGTTTGTAATATGTGAATTCAACTCACAGAGTTACACCTTTCTTTTCATGGAGCAGCTGGCAAACTCTGTTTTCATGGAATCTGCAAAGGGACATTTTGAGTGCTTTCAGGCCAATGGTGAAAAACGAAATATCCTCAGATAAAAACTAGAAATAATATTTCTGAGAAACTTCTTTGTGATGTGTAAATTCATCACACAGAGTTACACCTTTCTTTTCATTGAATAGCTTGCTAACTTTTTTTTCTTGGAATCCACAAAGGGGTATTTTGGGATGCTTTGAAGCTTATGGTGAAAAAGGAAGTATCCTCATATTAAAACTAGAAAGAAGTTTTCTGAGAAACCGCTTTGTGAAGTGTTAATTCACCTCACACAGTTATACGATTCTTTTCATGGAGCACTTTGGTAGAACCGTTTTTGGGGAATCGGAGAAGGGATATTTTGGATCTCATTGAAGCCTACAGTGACAAAGGAAATATCCTAAGATCAAAACTAGAAAGAAGCTTTCTGAGAAAGTTCTTTATGATGTGTGAATTCATCTCACAGTGTTACACCTTTCCTTTCCTGGAGCAGTTTGCTAACACTGCTTTCATGGAATCTGCAATGGGATATTCTGGAGCCCTTTGATGCCTGTAATAAAAAATGAACTTTCCTCAGATAAAAACTAGAAAGAAGCCATCTGAAAAGCTGCCTTGTGATGCGTTATCTTGTCTTTCAGAGTTTCACCATTCTTTTCATTTAACAGTTTGATAACAGTTTTCGTACAATCTGCAACAGGATATTTCGGAGTGCATTGAAGCTTATGGTGACAATGGAAATATTCACAGATAAATGTCCGAAAAGAAGCTTTCTGTTAAAATACTTTCTGATGTGGGAATTCATCTCACATAGTTACACCATTCTTTTCATTGAAAAGTTTGCTAACACTTTTTTAATTTAATCTGCTATGGGATATTGGGGAGCACATTGATTAAAATGGTGAAAAAGGAAATATCCTCAGATTAAAACTAGAAAGAAGTTTTCTGAGAAACATCTTCGTGATATGTGAATTCAACTCAGAGTTACACCATTCTTTTCATGGAATAGGTTTTTAGCACTGTTTTGGGGGAATCAGAGAAGGAATCTTTTGGGTCACATTGAAGCCTATGGAGACAAAGGAAAAACCCTAATTAAAAACTAGAAAAAATATTTCTGAGAAACTACTTCATCATGTGTGAATTCGTATCACAGAGTTACAATGTTGTTTCCATTGAACAATTTGATAACACTGTTTTCGTGGAATCTGCAATAGGATAGTTCGGAGTGCATTGAAGCCTATGGTGACAAATGAAATATCCTCAGACAAAAACCAAAAAGAAGCTTTCTGAGAAACTACTTTGTGATTTGTGAACTCACCTCACAGAGTTGCACATTTCTTTTCATGTAGCAGTTTGCTAACACTGTTTTTTTTTTTTTTTTTTTGGAATCACAAAGGGATATTTGTGGGCATTTTGAGGCCTATGCTGAAAAAGGAAATATTCTCACATAAAATCTAGAAGAAGCTTTCTCAGAAACTGCTTTCTGATGTCTAAATTCATCTCACAGAGTTATACTGTTCTTTCGATTGATCAGTTTGCTAACACTGTTTTTCTTGGAATCTGCAATGGGATATTTAGGAGTACATTGAAGCTTATGGTGATAAAGGAAATATCCTCATATAAAAACTAGAAAGAAGCTCTCTCAGAAACTGTTTTGTGATGTTTTAATTCATCTCACAGAGATACGTGATCCTTTTCATGGATCAGTTTGGTAGCACTGTATTTAATCAGACGGGATATTTTGGATCACATTGAAGCCTTTGGTGACTAACAAAATATACTCAGATAAAAACTAGAAAGAAGATTTCTGAGAAAGTGCTTTGTTATGTGTGAGTTCATCTCACTGAGTTACACTTTTCTTTTCATAGAGCAGTTTGCTAAAACTGCTTTCCTCGTATTTGCAAAGGAATATTTGGGAGAGTCTGGAGGCCTACAGTGACAAAAGAAACATCCTCAGACAAAAACTAGAAAGAAGCCTTATGAGAAACTCCTTGTGATTCATGAATTCATCTCACAGAGTTACATCTTTCTTTTTATTGAGCAGTTTGGTAGCACTGCATTTGGGGAATCTGCAAAGGGATATTTGGGAGTTCATAGAGGCTGATGGTGAAAAAGGAAATATCTGCAGATGAAAACTGGAGAGAAGGTTTTTGAAAAACTATTTTGTGATGTGTTTATTCACCTCAGAGAGATAAACCATTTTGTTGATTGAGCAGTTTGGCATACTGTTTTTATGGTGTCTGAGAAGGGATATTTGGGAACACATTGAGGCTGATAGTGGAAGAGTAAATATGCTGCACAGATGAAAGCTAGAAAGGAGTTTTCTGAGAAAATTATTTGTGATGGGTGAATTCGTCTCCCAAAGGTAACTACTTTTTTCATGGAGCAGTTTGTTAACCCTGATTCTGAGGAATCTACAAAGGGATATTCAGTTCACAGAGAAGCCTATGGTGAAAAAGGTAAAAACCTCAGATAAAAACTAGAAAGAAGCTTTCTGAGAGACCGTTTTGAGTTGGGTGGGTTCATCTCACAGAGTTGAATCTTTCTTTTCATTGAGCAGTTTGGTAACACTGTGTTTGTTGAATCTGTAATGGGATATTTTCGAGCACATAGAGGCCTAACGTGAAAAAAGAAAATTCTCCTGGTGAAAACTGGAGAGAAGGTTTCAGAAAAAATCCTCTGTGATTTGGGCATTCATCTCAAAGAGCTAAACGTTTCCGTTGAGGCAGCACTTTGGCATCACTGTTTTTATGGTGTCTGAGAAGGGATATTTGGCAGCACATTGAAGCCTATGGTTTAAAAGGAAATATCCACATATAAAAAACTAGACAGAAGCTTTCTGAGAAACTGCTTTTTGATGTGTTACATGATTCTTTTATTGGAGCAGTTTTGTAGCACTGTTTTTGGGGAATCCGATAAGGGATATTTTGGATTGAAATGAAGAGTATGGTAAAAAAGGAAATATCCACACATAAAATATTGAAAGAAGGTTTCTGAGAACGTTCTTTGTGACGGGTGAATTCATCTCACAGAGTTGCACCTCTCTTTTCATTGAGCAGTTTGTTAACACTGCTTTTGTGGAATCTGCAAAGGAATATTTGGGAGTGCATTGAGGACTATAGTGAGAAAGGAAATATCCCCAGATAAAAACTAGAAAGAAATTGTCTGAGAAACTGCTTTGTGATGTGAGAATTCATCTCACAGAGATACAATGTAGTTTTCATTGGGAAGTCTGATAACACTGGTTTTATGGAATCTGTAATAGGATACTTGGGAGTGCATTAAAGCCTATGGTTCTATTGTGAGAAAGGAAATATAATCAGATAAAAACCAAAAAGAAGCTTTCTGGGAAACTGCTTTGTGATATGTGAATTCATCTCACAGAATTACACAGCTCTTTTCTTTGAGCAGTATGCTAACAGTTTTCGTGGAATCTGCAATAGGATATTTGGGAGTGCATTGAGGACTATAGTGAGAAAGGAAATATCCCCAGATAAAAACTAGAAAGAAATTGTCTGAGAAACTGCTTTGTGATGTGAGAATTCATCTCACAGAGATACAATGTAGTTTTCATTGGGAAGTCTGATAACACTGGTTTTATGGAATCTGTAATAGGATACTTGGGAGTGCATTAAAGCCTATGGTTCTATTGTGAGAAAGGAAATATAATCAGATAAAAACCAAAAAGAAGCTTTCTGGGAAACTGCTTTGTGATATGTGAATTCATCTCACAGAATTACACAGCTCTTTTCTTTGAGCAGTATGCTAACAGTTTTCGTGGAATCTGCAATAGGATATTTGGGAGTGCATTTTAGCCTATTGTGAAAAAGGAAATATCCTCAAATAATAACTAGAAAGCAGCTTTGTGAGAAACTGCATAGTGATGTGTGAATTCACCTCACAGAGTTACTCTGTTCTTTTTATTGAGTAGTAGGTTAACAGTGTTTTCTTGGAATCTGCAATGGCATATTTTGCAGTGCATTGAAGCTTAACGTGAGAAAGGATATATCCTCAGACAAAAACTAGAAAGAAGCTTTCTGAGAAACTGCTTGTAATTTGTGAATTCATCTCACAGAGTTGTACAATTCTTTTCATGGAGCAGTTTGGTAGCACTGCTTTTGGGGAGTCTCAGAAGTGATATATCACATCACATTGAAGCCTATAGTGACCAATGAAATATCCTGAGAAAAAAATCTAGAAAGAAGCCTTCTGAGAAACTGCTTTGTGATTTTTGAGTTCATCTCGCAGAGTTACATGATTCTTTTCATGGAGCAGATTGATTGCATTGTTTTAATGGAATCTGCAGTGTTGAAAATGGAAATAGCTTCATATTTAAACTAGAAAGAAGTGGATGGTAGAAAAAGAAATATCCTCAGACAAAAACTAGAAAGAAGCTTTCCGAGAAATTTCTTTGTGATGGGTGAATTCATCACACAGAGTTACACCTTTGTTTTCTTTGAGAAATTTGGTAGCACTGTTTTTATGGAATCTACAAAGGGATATTCAGGAGCGACTAGAGGCCTACAGTGAAAAAGGAAATGATTTCATATAAAAATTGGAGGGAAGTTTGCAAGAAACGGTTTTTTGATAGGTCTATTAATCTCATAGAGTTTAACCTTTCTGTTGACTGAGCAGTTTGGCATCACAGTTTTTGTGGTATCTGAGAAGAGATATTTAGGAGCACATTGAAGACCAAGGTGAAAAAGGAGATATCCTTAGATTTAAGATAGAAAGAAGCTTTCTGAGAAACTGCTTTGTGGTGGGTGAATTCATCTCACAGAGTTACAGCTTTCTTTTCATTGAGCAGTTTGGTAACACTGTTTTTCTGGAATCTGCAAAAGGATATTCGGGAGCACATAGAGTCCAATGGCGAAAAAGGAAATATCTTCAGGTAAAATTGAAGAGAAACTTTCTGAGAAACTCCTTTGTGATGTGTGCATTCATCTCATAGAGCTGAATGTTTCTGTTGAGAGAGCACTTTGGCATCACAGTTTTTGTGGTGTCTTTGAAGGGATACTTGGGAGTACATTGAAATCTATGGTGGAAAAGGAAATATCTTAAGATAAAAATTGGAAAGAAGCTTCCAGAGAAACTACTTTGTAATGGGTGAATTTTTCTCACAGATGTAAACCATTCCTTTCATTGCATAGTTTGGTAGCACTGTTTTTGTGGAATCTACAGTGGGATATTTGGGAACACATAGAGGCTTAAGATGAAAAAGAAAATTGTTCAGGTAAAAACTGGAGAGAAGCTTTCAGAGAAACTCCTTTGTTGTGTGTACATTCTTCTCATAGAGCTAAACGTTTCTGTTGAGGGAGCACTTTCGCATCACTGTCATATATTTGGGAACTCATTGAAGCCTATGTTGGAAAAGGAAATATCCTCAGATAAAAAAGACACAGAAGCTTTCAGAGAAACTGCTTTTTCATGCATCAATTTATCCCACAGAGTTATCTCATTATTTTCATGGATAAGTTTTTTAGCACTGTTTTGTGGAATCTGCAGATGGATATTTTGGAGTGCCTAGGGGTGTGAGGTGAAAAAAGAAAATTCTTCAGGTTACAACTGGAGAGAAGCTTTTTGAGAAACTCCTTTGTGATGTGCGCATTCATCTCATAGAGCTCTTCATTTCTGTTGAGGGAACACTTTGGCATCACCGTTTTTGTGGTGTCTGAGAAGGGATATTTGGGGGCACATTGAAGCCTCTGGTGTAAAACGAAATAACCTCAGATAAAAATCGAAAAGAATAATTCAGAGAAATAACTTTGTGATGTGTGAATTCATCTCACAGAGTTACACTGTTCTTTTCATTGTGCAGTTTGATAACAATGTTTTCTTGGAATCTGCAATGGGATATTATGGAGTGCATTGAAGCTGATGGTGACAAAGGAAATATACTCATATAAAAACCGGAAAGAAGCTTTCTGAGAACCTGATTTGTGGTGTGTTAATTCGTCTCACAGTGTTACAGGATTCTCTTCATGGATCAGTTTGGTAGCACTGTTTTTGTGGTGTCTGAGAAGGCTTATTTATGAGTGCATGGAAGCCGACGGTGGAAAAGGAACTATCCTGAGATACAAAATACAAAGAAGCTTTCTGAGAAATTTCTTTGTGATGGGTGAATTCTTCACACCGATTTACACCATTTTTTTCTTTCAACAGTTTCCTAGCACTGTTTTTAAGGAATGTGCAAATGGATATTCCAGAGCTCCTAGAGGTCTACGGTGAAAAAGGAAATACCTTCAGATTAAAACGGGAGAGAAGATTTTCAAGAAATGGTTTTGTGATGTGTGTATTCATCTCATAGAGCTTAACATTTTGTTGATTGATCAGTTCAGCATCACTGTTTTGTGGTATCTGAGAGGAAATATTTGGGAGCACATTGAGGACTATGATGAAAGAGGAAATATCTTCAGATATAAACTAGAAAGAAGCTTTCTGAGAAACTGCTTTGTGATGGATAAATTCATCTCACAGAGTTACACTTTTCTTTTCATCGAGCAGTTCTGTAATATTGTTTATGTGGAATCTGCAAGGGATATTCAGGAGTGCCCAGAGTCCGGTGGTGAGAAAGGAAATATTTTCAGGCTAAAAAGTGAAGAGAAGCTTTCTGAGAATCTCCTTTGTGATGTGTGCATTCATCTCATAGAGCTAAATGTTTCTGTTGAGGGAGCACTTTGGTATCACTGTTTTTGTGCTGTCTGAGAAGGGCATTTAGGAGTACATTGAAGGCTAGGGTGGAAAAGGAAATAGTCTCAGAAAAAATTAGACAGAAACTCCCTGAGAACCTGATTGGTAATGTGTTAATTCATCTCACAGGGTTGCATGATTCTTTTCATGGAGCAGTAGGTAGCACCATTTTTGGGGAATCTGAGAAGGGATAATTTGGATCAAATAGAAGCCTATGGTGACAAAGGCTTCTATCCTCAGATAAAAACAAAAAAGAAGTTTTCTTAGAAACTGCTTTTTGACGTGTGAATTCACCTCACACAGTTGCAATGTTCTTTTCATTGAGGAGTTTGCTAAAACTGTGTTCTTGGAGTCTGCAATGGGATACTTCTGAGTACATTGAAGCTTAGGTTGAAAAAGCAAATATCCTCAGACAAAAACTAGGAAGAAATTTTCTGACAAACTGCTTTGTGATTTGTGAATTTATCTCACAGAATAACAAGACTGTTTTCACAGAGCATTTGGTAGTACTGTTTTGGGGAATCTGAGAAGGAATATTTGTGAGAACTTTGAGGCCTGTAGTGAAAAGGTAATATCCTTAGATAAAAACTAGAAAGAAACTTTCTGAGAAACTACTTTGTGATGTGTGAATTCATCTCACAGAGTTACACTATTATTTTCATTGAGCAGTTTGATAACACTGTTTTCTTGGAATCTCCAATAGGATATTTGGGAACACATTGGCATCTGTTGTGAAAAAGGAAATATCCTCATATCAAGACCAAAAAGAAAAGCTTTCTGTGAAATTCCTTTGTGATGTTTCAATTCATCTCACAGAGTCACAAAGTTCCTTTAATTGAGAAGTTTGCTAACACTTTTTTCCTGGAAACTGCAATGCAATATTCTGGAGCTCATTGAGAAATATGGTAAAAAAGGAAATATCCTCATATATAAACTAGAAAGAAACTTTCTGAGAAACCGTGTTGCTATGTGTCAGTTCATCTCACAGAGTTACAACATTCTTTTAATAGAGCAGTTTTGTAGGACTGTTTTTCGGGAGTCTGAGAAGGGATCTTTTGGATATCATTGAAGCCTAAGGTGACAAAGGAAATATCCTCAGATAAGAGCTAGAAAGAAGCTTTCTGAGCAACTGCTTTTGTTGTGTGAATTCAGTTCACAGAGTTACACAACTCTTTTCATGGAACAGTTTGCTAACAGTGTTTTCATGGCATCTGCAAAGGGATATTTGGGAGTACATTGAGATCTATAGTGAAAAAGGAAATATCCTCATAGAAAAACTAGACAGAAACATTCTGAGAAACTGCTATGTGATGTGTGAGTTCATCTCACAGAGTTACACCTTTCCTTTCATGGAGCAGTTTGCTAACACTGTTTTCGTGGAATTTGCAAAAGCATATTTGGCAGCACATAGAAGCCGATGATGGAAAAGGAAATACCCTGAGATAAAACTAGAAAGTAGCTTTCTGAGAAATTTCTATGTGATGGTTGAATTCATCACACGGAGTTACCCCTTTGTTTTCTTTGAGCAGCTTGGTAGCACTGTCTTTATGGGATTTGCAAAGTTATATTTGGGAGCTCCTAGAGGCTTAGGGTTAAAAAGTAAATATCTTCAGGTAAAAACTGGAGAGAAGCTCTTCCAGAAACGGTTTTGTGATGTGTGTATTCATCTCATAGAGTTTATCCTTATTTTGATGAAGCAATTCAGCATCACTACTTTTCTGGTAACTGAGAGGAGTTATTTGGGAGTGCGTTGAAGCCTGTGGTGACAATGGAAATATTTTCAGATGACAAACAAGCAAAAGCTTTCTGTGAAAATGCTTTGTGATGTGTGAATTCATCTCACAGAGTTTTACCATTCTTTTCATTGAGAAGTTTGGTAACAATTTATAAGTTTAATCTGCAATGTGATATTTGGGAGCACATTGAGGAATATGGTGAAAAAGGAAATATCCTAAGACAAAAACTAAAAAGATGTTTTCTGAGAAACATCTTTGTGATTTGTGAATTCATCTCCCAGAGTTACATGGTTCTTTTTATGGATCAGTTTGGTAGCACTGCTTTTGGGGAATCTGAGAGGGGATATTTTGGATCCCATTGAAACCTACGGTGACAAAGAAAATATCCTCAGATAAAACTAGAAAGAAGCTATCTGAGAAATTGCTTTGTAATGTGTGAATTCATCTTACAGAGTTACACTGTTCTTTTAATTGATCAGTTTGCTAACACTGTTTTCATGGAATCTGCAAAAGTATACATTGGAGGGCATTGAGACCTAAGGTGAAAAAGAAAATACTCTCAGATAAAAAGTAGAAAGAATCTTTCTGAGAAACTGTTTTGTGATTTGTGAATTCATTTCACAGTATTACACTGTAGTTTTCCTTGAGCCGTTTACTAACACTGCTTTCTTGGAACGTGCAATAGGATATTTAGGAGCACACTGAAGCTTATGGTGACATAGGAAATATCCTCATATAAAAACTAGAAAGATTATTTCTGAGAAATCACTTTGTGTTGTGTTAATTCACCTCAAAGAGCTACACAATCCTTTTCACGGATCAGTTTGGTTGCAGAGTTTTTGGGGAATCTGAGAAGGGATAGTTTGAATAGCATAGAAGCCTATGGTGACTAAGGAAATATCCTCAGATGAAAACTAGAAACAAGCTTTCTGAGAAAGTTCTTTGTGATGTGTGAATTTGTCTCACAAAGTTACAGCTTTCTGTTCCTGGAGCAGTTTGTTAACACTGTTTTCATATAATCAGCAATGGCATATTCTGGAGTGCATTGAGGACTATAGTGAAAAAGTGAATATTCTCATGTAAAAATTAGAAAGAAGCTTTCTGAGAGACAGCTTTGTGATGTGTGAATTCACCTTACAGAGTTACAACATTCTTTTCTTTGAGCAGTTTGATAGTACTGATTTCGTGGTATCTGCAATAGGATATTTTAGAGGGCATTGAAGTGTATGGTGACAAAGGAAGTACGCTCAGATAAAAACCTAAGGAAGCTTCTTGAGAAACTGCTTTGTGATGTGTGAATTCCTCTCACCGAGTAACACCATTCTTTTCATTGAGAAGTTTGCTAACACTTTTTCTTTTCTTTTTTTTTTTTTTTTTTTGAGACGGAGTCTCGCTCTGCCGCCCAGGCTGGAGTGCAGTGGCCGGGTCTCAGCTCACTGCAAGCTCCGCCTCCTGGGTTTACGCCATTCTCCTGCCTCAGCCTCCCAAGCAGCTGGGACTACAGGCGCCCGCCATGTCACTTTTTCATTTAATCTGAAATTGGATATTCTGGAATGCATTGAGGATTATGGTGAAAAAGTAAATATCCTCCAACAAAAACTAGAAAGAACCTTTCTGAGAAACTGCTTTGTGATGTGTGTATTTATCTCACAGAGGTACAGCATTCTTTTCACTCAGCTGGTTGATAACACTCTTTTCATGGAATCTGCAATAGGCTATTTGGGAGCACATTGAAGCCTAGGGTGGCAAAGGAAATATCCTCAGATAAAAACCAAAAGGAAGATTTCTTAGAAACTGCTTGTGATGTGTGAATTCATCTCACAGAGTTACACTGTTCTTTTCATGGAGTGGTTTGCTAACACTGTTTTCTTGGAATCTGCAATGAGACATTTCAGAGTGCATTGAAGCTTATGGAGACAAAGAAAATATCCGTAAACAAAAACTAGAAAGAATCATTCTGAGAAACCGCTTTGTGATTTATGAATTCATCTCACAGTTTCATGGTTCTTTTCATGGATCAGTTTGGTAGCACTGTTTTTGGGTAATCTGAGAAGTGACATTTAGAATCGCATTGAAGCCTATAGTGACCAGAAAATATCCTAGGATAAAAACTAGAAACAGGCTTTCTGAGAAAATTCTTTGTGTTGTGTCAATTCATCTCACAGAGTTACACCTTTCTGTCATGGAGCAGATTACTATATCTGTTTATGTGGAATCCACAAAGGGATATTTGAGAGTGCACTGAGGCCTATAGTGAAAAAGGAAATATCCTCAGATAAAAACTAGAAAGAAGCTTTCAGGGAAAATGCTTTGTGATGTGTGAATTCATCTCACAGAGTTACACAGATCTTTTCATTAAGCAGTTTGCTAACACTGTTTCCTTGGAATCTGCAATGGGATGTATCAGAGCACATTGAAGCTTATGTTGACAAAGGAAATATCCTCATATAAAAACTGGAAAGAAGCTATCTGAGAAACCTCTTTGTGATTTGTTAATTCATCTCACAGAGTTACACGATTCTTTTTGTGTATCAGTTTGGTAGCACTGTTTTTGTGCTATCTTAGAAGGGATATTTTGGAGCACATGAAGCTGTTGGTGGATAAGGAAATATCCTGAGATAAAAGCTAGATAGAAGCTTTCTGAGAAATTTCTTTCTGATCGGTGATTTCACCACACCGAGTTTATCCTTTGTTTTCTTTGAGCACATTGGTAGCACCGTTTTTGTGGAATCTGCAGAGTGATATTCGGGAAATCCTAGAGCCCTATGGTGAAAAAGGTAATAACTTAAGATAAAAACTGGAGAGAAGCTTTTTGAGATACGGTTTTGTGATGTTTGTATTTATCCCATGGAGTTTAATCTTTTTGTTGATAGAGCAGTCTAGCATCACTGTTTTTGCGGTATCTGAGAAGAGATACTTGGGAGCACCATGAAGATTATGGTGAAAAAGGAAGTGTCCTTAGATTTAAACTAGAAAGAAGATTTCTGAGAAACTGCTTTTTGATGTATGAATTCGTCTCACAGAGTTACACCTGTATTTTCATTGAGAAGTTTGGTAACACTGCTTTGGGGAATCTGCAAAGGGATACTCGGGAGCACATAGAGTCCAATGGCATTAAAGGAAATAACTTCAAGTAAAAACTGGAGAGAAGCTTTCTGAGAAACCCCTTTGTGATGTCGGTATTCATCTCATAGAGCTAAAAGTTTCTGTTGAGGGAACACTTTGGCATCACTGATTTTGTGGTGTCTGAGAAGGGATATTTTGGAGTGCATTGAAGCCTATGGTTGTAAATTAAATAGGCTCATATAACAACTAGAAAGAAGCTTTCTGAGAATCGCTTTGCAATGTGTTAATTCATTTCACAGAGTTACGTGATTCTTTTCATGGAACAGTTTGGTAGCAATGTTTTTGGGGAATTGAAGAAGGACTATTTTGGATCTCATTCAAGCCTATGGTGACAAAGAAAATACACTCTGATAAAAACTAGAAAGAAGCTTTCTGAGAAAGTTCTTTGTAATGTGTGAATTCATCTCACAGAGTTACACCTTCCTGTTCATGGAGTAGTTTACAATCACTCTATTCCTGGAATCTGCAAAGGGATATTTGGGAATGCATAGAGTCTAGAGTGAAAAAGGAAATATCCTCAGATAAAAACTAGAAAGAAGCTTTCTGAAAAACTGCTTTGTGATGTGTGAATTCATCTCACAGAGTTACACCATTCCTATCACTGAGCAGTTTGCTAACACTGTTTTCTTGGAATATGCAATGGGATATTTCAGAGATCATTGAAGCTTAGGGTGACAAAGGAAATATCCTGAGAAAAAACTAGAAAGAAGGTTTCTGAGAAATTGCTTTGTGATTTGTGAATTCATGTCACAGAGTTACATGATCCCTTTCAAGGAGCAGTCTGGTAACACTGCTTGTGGGGAATCTGCGAAGGCATAATTTCTATCACATTGAAGCCTATTGTGACAAAGGAAATATCCTCAGTTAAAAAGTAGAAATCAGCTTTCCAAGAAGATTGTTTTTAATGTAGGTGTTCATCTCACAGAGTAACACCATTCTTTTCATGGAGCAGTTTGCTAACACTGTTTTCGTGGAATCTGCAAAGAGATATTTGTGTGTGGTTTGAGGTCTATAGTAAAAAAGGAAATATCCTCAGATTAAAACGAGAAAGAAGATTTCTGAGGAACTGTTTCTAATGTGTGAATTCATCTCACAGGGTTATATTGTTATTATCTTTGAGCAGTTTGATAACACTGTTTTCTTGGAATCTGCAATAGGATATTTAGGAGTGCATTGATATGTATTGTGATAAAGGAAATATCCTCAGATAAAAACCAAAAATAATCTTTCTGTGGAACTGCTTCATAATGCTTCAATTCACCTCACAGTGTTACACCATTGCTTTCATTGAGAAGCTTGCTAACACATTTTTCCTGGAATCTGCAATGGGATATTCCAGAGCTCGTGGAGGAATCTGGTAAAAAAGGAAATATTCTCAGTTAAAACTAGAAAGAAGCTTTCTGAGAAGCTGCTTTGTTATGTGTCAATTCAGCTCACAGAATTATACCATTATTTCCGTGGAGCAGTTTGGTAGCACTGTTTTGGTGGAGTCTGAAAAGGTATATTTTGGATCACATTGACACCTATGGTAACAAAGAAAATGTCCTCAGATAAAACTAGAAAGAAGCTTTCTGAGAGACTTCTTGTGATGCATGTATTCGTCTCACAGTGTAACACTTTTCTTTTCATGGAGCAGTTTGCTAACACTCTTTTCGTGGAATCTGCAAAGGGATATTTGGGAGCACTTTGAGGCCTATAGTGAAAAAGGAAATATCTGCCGATAAAAACTAGAAATAAGATTTCTGAGAAAGTTCTTTCTGATGCATGAATTCATCTCACAGAGTTACACCTTTGCTTTCATGGAACCGTTTGCTCACATTGTTTTCATGGAATCTGCAAAGGGATATTTGGGAGCACTTTGACACCTATGGTGAAAGAGGTGACATACTCAGATAAAAATCAAAAACAACCTTTATGTGACCTGCTTTGTGAGGTATGAATTCATATCACCGAGTTACCCTGTTCTTTTTACTGAGAAGTTTCCTAACACTTTTATTTGTGAAATCTGCAATGGGATATCCTGGAAAGCATTGAGGAATTTGGAGAAAAAGGAAATATCCTCAGAAAAAATCTAGAAAGAAGCGGTCTGAGAAACAGCTTTGTGGTGTGTGAATTTATCTCACAGAGATACACCATTCTTTTCATGGAGCAGTTTGGTAGCATTGTTTTTGGGGATCTGAGAAGGGATATTTTGGATCACATTGAAGCCTATGTGTGACACATGGAAATATAATCAGATAAAAACTAGAAGAATCTTTCTGCGAAACTTCTTTGTTATGTGTGTATTCACCTCTCAGAGTAACATCTTTCTTTTCATGGAGCAGTTTGCTAACACTGTTTTTGTGGAATCTACAAAGTGATATTTGGAAGCGAGTGAGACTTATGGTGAATAGGAAAATATCCTCAGATAAAAACTAGAAGGAAGATTCCTGAGAAACTCCTTTGTGATATGTGGATTCATCACACAGAGTTACACCTCTCTTTTCATGGAGTAGTTTACTGACACTCTTTTCATGGAATCTGCAAAAGGATATTTTGGAGTGCATTGAAGCCTTTGGTGACAAACGAAATATCCTCAGACAAAAACCAAAAAGAAGTTTTCTGTGAAACTGCTTAGGGATGTGTGAATTCATCTCAGAGACTTACACTCACTTTTGATGGAATAGCTTGGTTCCACTGTTTTTGGGGAATCTGAAAAGTGATATTTGTGATTGCATTGAAGTCTATGGTGACAAAGGAAATATCCTCAGACAACAACTAGAAAGAAGCTTTCTGAGAACTGCTTAGTGATGTGTAAACTCATCTCACAGGGTTACACTGTTGTTTTCATTTAGCAGTTTGCTAACACTGTTCTCTTGGAATCTGCATTCTGATATGTTGGAGCACATTGAAGCTTAGGGTGACAAAGGAATATCCTCAGATAAAAAGTATAAATCAGCTTTCTGAGAAGCTTCTATGTGTGATGTATGTATTCATCTCACAGAGTAACACCTTTGTTTTCGTTGAGCAGTTTTCTAACACTGTTTTTGTGGAATCTGCAAAGGGATATTTGTGAGTGCTTTGAAGCTTATAGTAAAAAGAGAAATATCCTCAGATAAAAACGAGAAAGAAAATATCTGAGAAACTGCTTTGTAATGTGTGAATTCATCTCACAGAGTTACACTATTATTTTCATTGAGAAGTTTGATAACACTGTTTTCTTGGAATCTGCAATAGGATATTTGGGAGTGCATTGAAGCCCATGGTTGCAGAGGATGTATCCTCAGGAAAAAAAAAACAAATAGAAGCTTACTGTGCAACTGCTTTGTGATATGTGAAATCATCTCACAGTGTTACACCATTCTTTTCATTGAGAAGTTTGCTAAGACAATTTTTGTGAAAGCGGCATTAGGATATTTGGTAGTGCATTAAGAACATGGTGAAAAAGGAAATACGCTCAGATTAAAACTAAAAAGAAGCTTTCTTAGAAAAGCTTTGTGATGTGATGTGTGAATTCATTTCACAGAGTTACACCATTCTTTTCATGGAGCAGTTTGGTAGCACTTTATTTGGGGTATCTGAGAAGGGATATTTTGGATCACATTTAGCATATGGTGACAAAGGAAATATCCTCAGATAAAAGCTAGAAAGAAGCTTTCTGAGAAACTGCTTTGTGATATGTATATTCATCTCACAGAATAACACCTTTCATTTCATGGAGCAGTTTGCTAACACTTTTTTCATGGAACCTACAAAGGGATATATGGGAGTGAGCTGAGGCCTATGGTGACAAAGAAAATATCCTCAGAGAAAAACTAGAAAGTAGCTTTCTGAGAAATTTCTTTATGATGTGTGAATTCATCTCACAGAGTAACACCTTTGTTTTCGTTGAGCAGTTTTCTAACACTGTTTTTGTGGAATCTGCAAAAGGATATTTGGGAGCGCATTGAAACCTATGGTGAAAAAGGAAATATCTGCCGATAAAAACTAGAAATAAGATTTCTGAGAAAGTTCTTTCTGATGCATGAATTCATCTCACAGAGTTACACCTTTGCTTTCATGGAACCGTTTGCTCACATTGTTTTCATGGAATCTGCAAAGGGATATTTGGGAGCACTTTGACACCTATGGTGAAAGAGGTGACATACTCAGATAAAAATCAAAAACAACCTTTATGTGACCTGCTTTGTGAGGTATGAATTCATATCACCGAGTTACCCTGTTCTTTTTACTGAGAAGTTTCCTAACACTTTTATTTGTGAAATCTGCAATGGGATATCCTGGAAAGCATTGAGGAATTTGGAGAAAAAGGAAATATCCTCAGAAAAAATCTAGAAAGAAGCGGTCTGAGAAACAGCTTTGTGGTGTGTGAATTTATCTCACAGAGATACACCATTCTTTTCATGGAGCAGTTTGGTAGCATTGTTTTTGGGGATCTGAGAAGGGATATTTTGGATCACATTGAAGCCTATGTGTGACACATGGAAATATAATCAGATAAAAACTAGAAGAATCTTTCTGCGAAACTTCTTTGTTATGTGTGTATTCACCTCTCAGAGTAACATCTTCTTTTCATGGAGCAGTTTGCTAACACTGTTTTTGTGGAATCTACAAAGTGATATTTGGAAGCGAGTTGAGACTTATGGTGAATAGGAAAATATCCTCAGATAAAAACTAGAAGAATCTTTCTGCGAAACTTCTTTGTTATGTGTGTATTCACCTCTCAGAGTAACATCTTTCTTTTCATGGAGCAGTTTGCTAACACTGTTTTCTTGGAATCTGCAATAGGATATTTGGGAGTGCATTGAAGCCTTTGGTGACAAACGAAATATCCTCAGACAAAAACCAAAAAGAAGTTTTCTGTGAAACTGCTTAGGGATGTGTGAATTCATCTCAGAGACTTACACTCACTTTTGATGGAATAGCTTGGTTCCACTGTTTTTGGGGAATCTGAAAAGTGATATTTGTGATTGCATTGAAGTCTATGGTGACAAAGGAAATATCCTCAGACAACAACTAGAAAGAAGCTTTCTGAGAAACTGCTTAGTGATGTGTAAACTCATCTCACAGGGTTACACTGTTGTTTTCATTTAGCAGTTTGCTAACACTGTTCTCTTGGAATCTGCATTCTGATATGTTGGAGCACATTGAAGCTTAGGGTGACAAAGGAAATATCCTCAGATAAAAAGTATAAATCAGCTTTCTGAGAAGCTTCTATGTGTGATGTATGTATTCATCTCACAGAGTAACACCTTTGTTTTCGTTGAGCAGTTTTCTAACACTGTTTTTGTGGAATCTGCAAAGGGATATTTGTGAGTGCTTTGAAGCTTATAGTAAAAAGAGAAATATCCTCAGATAAAAACGAGAAAGAAAATATCTGAGAAACTGCTTTGTAATGTGTGAATTCATCTCACAGAGTTACACTATTATTTTCATTGAGAAGTTTGATAACACTGTTTTCTTGGAATCTGCAATAGGATATTGGGAGTGCATTGAAGCCCATGGTTGCAGAGGATGTATCCTCAGGAAAAAAAAACAAATAGAAGCTTACTGTGCAACTGCTTTGTGATATGTGAAATCATCTCACAGTGTTACACCATTCTTTTCATTGAGAAGTTTGCTAAGACAATTTTTGTGAAAGCGGCATTAGGATATTTGGTAGTGCATTAAGAACATGGTGAAAAAGGAAATACGCTCAGATTAAAACTAAAAAGAAGCTTTCTTAGAAAAGCTTTGTGATGTGATGTGTGAATTCATTTCACAGAGTTACACCATTCTTTTCATGGAGCAGTTTGGTAGCACTTTATTTGGGGTATCTGAGAAGGGATATTTTGGATCACATTGAAGCCTATGTGTGACACATGGAAATATAATCAGATAAAAACTAGAAGAATCTTTCTGCGAAACTTCTTTGTTATGTGTGTATTCACCTCTCAGAGTAACATCTTTCTTTTCATGGAGCAGTTTGCTAACACTGTTTTTGTGGAATCTACAAAGTGATATTTGGAAGCGAGTTGAGACTTATGGTGAATAGGAAAATATCCTCAGATAAAAACTAGAAGGAAGATTCCTGAGAAACTCCTTTGTGATATGTGGATTCATCACACAGAGTTACACCTCTCTTTTCATGGAGTAGTTTACTGACACTCTTTTCATGGAATCTGCAAAAGGATATTTTGGAGTGCATTGAAGCCTTTGGTGACAAACGAAATATCCTCAGACAAAAACCAAAAAGAAGTTTTCTGTGAAACTGCTTAGGGATGTGTGAATTCATCTCAGAGACTTACACTCACTTTTGATGGAATAGCTTGGTTCCACTGTTTTTGGGGAATCTGAAAAGTGATATTTGTGATTGCATTGAAGTCTATGGTGACAAAGGAAATATCCTCAGACAACAACTAGAAAGAAGCTTTCTGAGAAACTGCTTAGTGATGTGTAAACTCATCTCACAGGTTACACTGTTGTTTTCATTTAGCAGTTTGCTAACACTGTTCTCTTGGAATCTGCATTCTGATATGTTGGAGCACATTGAAGCTTAGGGTGACAAAGGA
The DNA here is from genome assembly GCF_009764315.1 of Trachypithecus francoisi. NCBI lineage: Eukaryota > Metazoa > Chordata > Mammalia > Primates > Cercopithecidae > Trachypithecus > Trachypithecus francoisi. The sequence continues at coordinate 112,507 of NW_022680696.1, read as the reverse complement.
AATATCCTCAGATAAAAAGTATAAATCAGCTTTCTGAGAAGCTTCTATGTGTGATGTATGTATTCATCTCACAGAGTAACACCTTTGTTTTCGTTGAGCAGTTTTCTAACACTGTTTTTGTGGAATCTGCAAAGGGATATTTGTGAGTGCTTTGAAGCTTATAGTAAAAAGAGAAATATCCTCAGATAAAAACGAGAAAGAAAATATCTGAGAAACTGCTTTGTAATGTGTGAATTCATCTCACAGAGTTACACTATTATTTTCATTAAGAAGTTTGATAACACTGTTTTCTTGGAATCTGCAATAGGATATTTGGGAGTGCATTGAAGCCCATGGTTGCAGAGGATGTATCCTCAGGAAAAAAAAACAAATAGAAGCTTACTGTGCAACTGCTTTGTGATATGTGAAATCATCTCACAGTGTTACACCGTTCTTTTCATTGAGAAATTTGCTAAGACAATTTTTGTGAAAGCGGCATTAGGATATTTGGTAGTGCATTAAGAACATGGTGAAAAAGGAAATACGCTCAGATTAAAACTAAAAAGAAGCTTTCTTAGAAAAGCTTTGTGATGTGATGTGTGAATTCATTTCACAGAGTTACACCATTCTTTTCATGGAGCAGTTTGGTAGCACTTTATTTGGGGTATCTGAGAAGGGATATTTTGGATCACATTTAAGCATATGGTGACAAAGGAAATATCCTCAGATAAAAGCTAGAAAGAAGCTTTCTGAGAAACTGCTTTGTGATATGTATATTCATCTCACAGAATAACACCTTTCATTTCATGGAGCAGTTTGCTAACACTTTTTTCATGGAACCTACAAAGGGATATATGGGAGTGAGCTGAGGCCTATGGTGACAAAGAAAATATCCTCAGAGAAAAACTAGAAAGTAGCTTTCTGAGAAATTTCTTTATGATGTGTGAATTCATCTCACAGACTTACACCTTTCTTTTCTTGGAGCAGTTTTCTACCACTATTTTTGTGGAACCTGCAAAGGGATATTTGGGAGCGCATTGAAACCTATGGTGAAAAAGGAAATATCCTCAGATAAAAAACAAAAAGAAGGTTTCTGAGAGGCCGCTTTGGGATGTGTGAATTCATCTAACAGTATTACAGTGTTCTTTTCATTGAGCACTTTACTAACACTGTTTTCGTGGAATGTGCAATGAGATATTTCGGAATGCATTGAAACTTAGGACGACAAAGGAAATATTCTCAGATAAAAACTAGAAAGAAACTTTATGAGAATCTACTTTGTGATTTGTGAGTTCATCTCATGGAGTTAAATGATTCTTTTCATGGAGCAATGCAGTAGCACTGCTTCTGGGGAATCTGAGAAGGGATATTTTGGATCGCATTTAAGCCTATGGAAATATCCTCAGACAAAAACCAAAAAGAGGCTTTCGGAGAAACTGCTTTGTGATTTCTGGATTCATCTCACTGGATTACACAATTCTTTTCATGGAGCATTTTGGTAGCACTGTTTTTGGGGAATTTGAGAGGGGATATTTTGGATCGCATTGAAGACTGTGGCAACGAAGGAAATGAAATCACATATAACCTAGAAAGAAGCTCTCTGAGAAACTTATTTGTGATGGGTGTATTCACCTCGGAGTGTAACACCTTTCTTTTCGTGGAGAAATTTGGTAAACCTGTTTTTGTGGAATCTACAAAGTAATGGTTGGGAGTGAGTTGCAACCTATGGTGAAAAAGAAGATATCCTTAGATAAAAATGAAAGGTTGCTTTCTGAGAAACTGGTTTGTGATGTGTGAATTCATCTCACAGAGTTACACCACTCTTTTCATTGAGCAATTTGCAAACACTGTTTTCATGGAATCTGCAACATGATATTTCGGAGTGCATTGAAGTTTAAGGTGAGAAATGAAATATCCTCAGACTGAAACCAAAAAGAAGCTTTCTGTGAAACTCCTTTGTGATGTGAGAATTCATCTCACAGTGTTAGATTTTTCTTTTCATGGCACAGTTTGGTAGCACTGTGTTTGGGGAATGTGAGAAGGAGTATTTTGTACTGAAATGAAGCCCATGGTGACAAAGGAAATATGCTATGGTAAAACTAGAAAGAAGCTTTACGAGACACTTGTTTGTGATGTGTGTACTCATCTCAGAGAGTAACACCTTTCTTTTCATGGAACAGTTTGCTAACACTGTTTTCGTGAAATCTGCCACAGGATATTTTGTAGAGCATTGAAGCCTTTGGTGACAAAAGAAATATCCTCAGATAAAAGTCAAAAAGAAACTTTCTGAGAAACTGTTTTGTGATTCCTGAATTCATCTCACAGAGTAACAATGTTATTTTCATTGATCAGTTTGTAAACACTGTTTTCTAGGAATCTGTAGTGGAATATTTCACAGCCCATGGAAACTTATGATGACAAAGAAAATATCCTCACATAAAAAGTAGAAAGAATGTTTCTGAGAAACGGCTTTTTGATTCGTGAACTTATCTCACAGAGTTACACAATTATTTTCATGGAGCAGTTTGTTAGCTTTGTTTTTGGGAAATCTGATAACAGATATTTTAGATCGCATTGAAGCCTACGGAGAAAAAGGAGATATCATCAGATAAAAACTAGAAAGAAGGTTTCTGAGAAAGTTGTTTGTGATGTGTGAATTCATCTCCCACAGTTGCACCTTTCTCTTCATGGAGCAGTTTGATAACACTGTTTACCTGGAAACTGCAAAGAGATGTTTGGGAGAACATTGAGGCCTATGGTGAAATAAAAAATATCCTCAGATAAAAACTAGAAAGAAGCTTCCTGAAAAACTGCTTTGTGATGTGTGAGTTCATCTTACAGAGTTACACCATCCTATTCATTGTGCATTTTGATAACAGTGTTTTCATGGAATCTGCAATAGGATATTTTGGAGTGCATTGAAGCTGCTGGTGATGAAGGTAATATCATCAGAGAAAAACCAAAAAGAAGCTTTCTGTGAAACTGCTTTGTGATGTGTGAATTCATCTCACAAACTTACACCATTCTTTTCATTGAGAAGTTCGTTAACACATTTTTTGTGGAATCTGCAATGGGATACTCAGGAGTGCATACAGGAATATGGAGAAAGAGGAAATATCCTCAGATAAAAACTAGTTAGATAGCTACTGAGATAAATCTTTGTGATGTGTGAATTCATTTCTCAGAGTTACACCATTCTTTTCATGGATCACTAGGGCAGCACTATTTTTGGGAAATCTGCACTAGGATATTTGGGAGTGCATTGAAGCCTATGGTGACAAAGGAATTATCCTCAGACGAAAACCAAAAAGAAGCTTTCTGCGAAACTACTTTGTGATGTTTGAATTCAGCTCATAAATTTACACCTTTCTTTTCATGGAGCAGTTGGCTAACACTATTTTCGTGTAATGTGCAAAGAGATATTCTTGAGCACATTGAGGCCTATGAGGAAAAAAGAAATCCGCTGACAAAAACTAGAAAGATGCTTTCTGAGAAGCTGCTTTGTGATTTGTGAATTCATCTCGCAGAGTTACACCATTCTTTTCATGGAACAGTCTGGTAGCACTGTTTTTGGGGAATCTGAGAAGGGATATTTTGGATCACATTTATGCCTATGCTGACAAAGAAAATATAATCAGATAAAAACTAGAAAGAAACTTTCTGAGAAACTTATTTGTGATGTGTGTATTCATGTCACAGAGGAACAATTTATTTTATATAGCAATTTGTTAATTCTGTTTTCATGGAATCTACAAAGGGATATTTGGGATCTAGTTGAGAACTATGGTTAAAAAAGAAATATCCTCAAATAAAACCAGAAAGAAGGCTTCTGAGAAACTTCTTTGTGATGGTGTATTTATCTCACAGAGTAACATCTTTCTTTTCATGGGGGAGTTTGCTAACTCTGTTTTCTTGGAATCTGCAATTGGATATTTCAGAATGCATTAAAGTTTATGGTGAAAAAGGAAATATCCTCAGATAAAAAATGCAAAGAAATTTTCTGGGAAAGTTCCTTGTGATGTGTGAATTTATTCCAAGAGTTACACCTTTCCTTTCATGGAACAGTTTGCTAATACTGTGTCCATGGAATCTGTGAAGGGATATTTGGGAGCGCATTGAGGTCTATGGTAAAAAAGGAAATATCCTCAGATAAAAACTTGAAAGAAGCTTTGTGAGCAACAGCTCTGTGATGTATGAATTTATCTCACAGAGTTACACCATTCTTTTCATGGAGCAGTTTAGTAACACTGTTTTTGGGGAATCTGAGAAGGGATATTTGGATGGGATTAAAGAGGATGGTGATAAAGGGAAATATCCTCAGGTAAAAACTAGAAAGAAGCTTTCTGAGAAACTTCCTTGTGATGTGTGTACTCATCTCACACAGTAACAACATTGTTTTCATGGAGCAGTTTGCTAACACTGCTTTCATGGAATCTGCAAAGTGATATTTGGGAGAGCATTGAGGCCTATGATGGAAAAGGAAATATCCTCAGATAAAAACTAGAAAGAAGCTTTCAGAGAAACAGTTTTGTGATGTGTGAGTTCATCTCACAGAGTTACACAAGGCTTTTCATGGAGCATTTCGTATCACTGTTTTTGGGGAATCTGAGAGGGGATATTTTGAATTACATTGAAGCCTATGGTTACAAAGGAAATATCCTCAGATAGAAACTAGAAAGAAGCTTTCTGAGAAATTTATTTGTGATGTGTGAATTCACCTCACAGAATTACGTGATTTTTTCTTTCACCAGTTTGATAAAACTATTTTCGTGGAATCTGCAATAGGATATTTGGAAACACCTTGAAGCCTGTGGTGACAAAGGAAGTATCTTCATAGATTGAACAAAAAGAAGATTTCTGAGAAACTGCTTTGTGATGTGTGAATTCATCTCACAGATTTACTCTTTTGTTTTCATGGAGCAGCTTGCTAACACTATTTTCACGGAATCTGCAGAGGGATATTCACGAGTGCTTTGAGGCTTATGGTGAACAAGAAAATATCCTCAGAAAATAACTTGAAAGAAGCTTTTTGAGAAACTGCTTTGTGATGCATTAATTCATCTCTGCAAGTTACACTTTTCTATTCATGGATCATTTTGGTAACGCTGTTTATGGGGAATCTGAGAAGGGATATTTTGGATTGCATTGAAGCCTATGCTGACAAAGGAAATATATGGAGATATAAACTAAAAAGAAGCTTTCTGAGAAATTTCCGTGTGATATATGAATTCATCTCAAAGGGTTACATGATTCCTTTCTTGGAGCAGTTTACTAACCCTGTTTTCATGGAATCTACATTAAGATATTTGGGAGTCATTTGAAACTTATGGTGACAAATGTAATTCCTTCAGTAAAGAAGCAAAAAGCAGTTTTCTGAGAACCTGCTTTGTGATGTATGAATTCATCTCACAGAATTACATGATTCTTTTCATGGATCAGTTTGGTAGCACTGTTTGGGGGAATCTGAGAAGGGATACTTCAGATCGCTTTGAAGAGTATGGTGACAAATGAAATATCCTCATATAGAAATGAGAAAGAAGCTTTCTGAGAAAGTTTTTTGTGATGTGTGAATTTATCTCACAGAGTTACACCTTTATTTTCATGGAGGAGTTTGCTAACACTGTTTTCATGCAAGCTGTGAAGGGATATTTAGGAGTGCATTGGGTCTATGGTGAAAAAGGAAATATTCTCAGATAAAAACTAGAAAGAGGCTTTCTGAGAAACTGCTTTCTGATGTGTGAATTCATCTTACAGAGTTACACTGTTCTTTTCATTGAGCAGTTTGCTAACACTCTGTTTTTGGAATCTGCTGTGGGATATTTGGGAGCAATTGAAACTTATGGTGACAAAGGAATTATCCTCAGATAATAACTAGAAAGAAGCTTTCTGAGAAACAGCGCTGTAATGTGTTAATTCAATTCACAGAGTTACATGATTCTTTCCATGGCTCAGCTTGGTACCACTGTTTTTGGGGAATCTGAGGAGGGATATTTTGGATCATATTGAAGCCTATGGTGTCAAAGGAAATAACCTCAGATAAAAACTAGAAATATGTTTTCTGAGAAAGTTCTTTGAAGTGTTTGAATTCATCTCACAGATTTACACCTTTCTTTTCATGGAGCAATTTGTAACAACATTTTTGTGGAATCTGCAAAGGGATATTTGGGAGTTCATTGAGGCCTATAGTAAACAAGAAAATATCCTCAGATAAAAACTAGAGGCTGGGTGCGGTGGCTCAAGCCTGTAATCCCAGCACTTTGGGAGGCTGAGACGGGCGGATCACGAGGTCAGGAGATCAAGACCATCCTGGCTAACATGGTGAAACCCTGTCTATACTAAAAAAAAAAAAAAACTAGCCGGGCGACGTGGCGGGCGCCTGTAGTCCCAGCTACTCGGGAGGCTGAGGCAGGAGAATGGCATAAACCCGGGAGGCAGAGCTTGCAGTGAGCTGAGATCTGGCCAGTGCACTCCAGCCTGGGTGACAGAGCGAGACTCCGTTCAAAAAAAAAAAAAAAAAAAACTAGAAAGAAGCTTTCTGAGAAACTGCTCTGTGATGTGTGTATTCATCTTACAGAGACACACTATTCTTTTCATTGAGCAGCTTGTTAACACTGTTTTCATAGAATCTGCCATAGGATATTTGAGAGTATATTGAGGCTTATAGTGACAAAGAAATTATCCTCAGATAAACACCAAAAAGAAGCTTTCTGTTAAACTGCTTTGGGATATGTGAATTCATCTCACAGAGTTACACCTTTCTTTTCTTTGAGAAATTTGCCAACACTTTTTTCATGGAATCTGCAATGGGGTATTCTATAGCACTTTGAGGATTACAGTCAAAAAGGGTATAAACTCTGAGAGAAACCAGAAAAAAGCTTTCCGAGAAACAGCTTTGAGATATGTGAATTCATCTCTCAGAGTTACATCTCAGTTTTTATGGAGTTGTTTCTTAGCACTATTTTTGGGGGTCTGAGATGGCATATTTTGAATTGCATTGAAGTCTACAATGAAAAGAAAATATCCCCAGATTAAAATAAGAAAGAAGCCTTCTGTGAAACTCCTTAGTGATGTGTGGTTTCATCTCACAGTGTTAAACTGTTCTTTTGATTGACCAGGTTGCAAACACTATTTTCTTGGAATCTCTTGTGGGATATTTGGGAGCTATTGAAACTTATGGTGACAAAGGAATTATCCTCAGATAATAGCTGTGATGTGTTAATTCAATTCACAGAATTACATGATTCTTTTCATGGTTCAGCTTGGTACCACTGTTTTTGGGGAATCTGAGGAGGGGTATTTTGGATCATATTGAAGCCTATGGTGTCAAAGGAAATAACCTCAGATAAAAACTAGAAATATGTTTTCTGAGAAAGTTCTCTGAGGTGTTTGAATTCATCTCACAGATTTACATCTTTCTGTTCATGGAGCAGTTTGCTAACAAACATTTTCATGGAATCTGCAAAGGGATATTTGGGAGGGCATTGGGGCCTGTATAAACAAGGAAATATCCTTAGATAAAAACTAGAAAGAAGCTTTCTGAGAAACTGCTTTGTGATGTGTGTATTCATCTTACAGAGACACATCATTCTTTTCATTGAGCAGCTTCATAACACTGTTTTCATGGAATCTGCCATCGGATATTTGGGAGTATATTGAAGCTTATAGTGAGAAAGAAATTATCCTCAGATAAAAACCAAAAAGAAGCTTTCTGTTAAACTGCTTTGGGATGTGTGAATTCATCTCACAGAGTTACACCTTTCTTTTCTTTGAGAAATTTGCCAACACTTTTTTCGTGGAATCTGCAATGGGGTATTCCATAGCACATTGATAATTACGGTCAAAAAGGATATAAACTCTGAGATAAACTAGAAAAAATCTTTCTGAGAAACAGCTTTGAGATGTGTGAATTCATCTCTAAGAGTTACACCTCAGTTTTTATGGAGTTGTTTCGTAGCACTATTTTTGGGGGTCTGAGATGGCATATTTTGAATTGCACTGAAGTCTACAGTGAAAAGGAAATATCCTCAGATTAAAATTAGAAAGAAGCCTTCTGTGAAACTCCTTAGTGAGGTATGGTTTCATCTCAAGAGTTAAACTGTTCTTTTCATTGGCCAGTTTGCTAACACTGTTTTCTTGGAATCTGCTATGGGATATTTCAGACTGCATTGAAACATACAGTGACAATGGAAATATCCTCATGTGAAAACTAGAGATTAGCTTTCTGATATACCACTTTGTGATGTGTTAATTCTTCTCATAGCATTGCATGATGCTTTTCATGGATCAGTTTGTTAGCACTGTTTTTTTGGAATCTGAGAGAGGATAGTTTGGATCACTTTGAAGCCAATGGTGTCAAAGAAAATATCCTCAGATAAAAACTAGGAAGAAGCTTTCTGGGAAAGTTCGTTGTGATGTGTGAATTTATCTCACATGTTAAGCCTTTCTTATCATGTATCAGTTTGGTAGCACTGTTTTTGTGGAATCTGCAACAGGATATTAGGGAGCTCATTGCAGCCTATGGTGACAAAGGAAATATCCTCAAAAAAAACAAAAAGAAGATTTCTGAGAAAATGCTTTGTGATGTGTGAATTTGTCCGTCACAGAGTTACACTGTTCTTTTAATTCAGCAGTTTGTTAACACTGCTCTCTTGGAATCTGCAATGGGATATTTCAGAGAACATTGAAGGTTATTGTGACAAGGGAAATATCCTGAGACATAAAACAGAAAGAAGCTTTCTGAGAAACAGCTTTCCGATTTCAGAATTCATCTCACTGACTTACATGATTCTTTTCATGGCGCAGTTTGTTAGCAGTGTTTGCAGGGAATCTGAGAAGGGATATTTTGGATTGCATTGAAGCCTAAGGCGACAAAGGAAATATCCTCAGATAAAAACTAGAAATAAATTTTCTGGGAAAGTTATTTGTGATGTGTGGATTGATGTCACATTTACACCTTTCTTGCTTTGGAGCAGTTTGCTTACACTCTTTTCGTGGAATCCTAAAAGGGATATTTGGGAGGGCATTGAGGCCCACGGTGAAAAAGGCAATATCCTCAGATAAAAACTAGAAAGAAGCTTTCTTTCTGTGAAACGACTTTCTGATGTATTAATTCATTTCAACGAGTTACACAGCACTTCTGTTTGGGAACACAGTTTTCGTGGAATCTCCAAAGGGATATTTCGGAACTCATTGAAGCTTCTGGTGACAAAGGAAATATCCACATATAAAAACTAGAATAAGCTTTCTGAATAAATGCTTTCTGATATGTCAATTCATCTCACAGAGTTACACCTTTCTTTCCATGAAGTAGTTTGCTAACACTGTTATCATGGAATCTGCAAAGGGATACTTGGGAGTGCATTTAGGCCTATGTTGAAAAAGGAAATATCCTCAGATATAAAGCAGAAAGAAGTTTTCTGGGAAACTAGTTTGTGATGTGTGAATTCATCTCACAGAGTTACACTGTTCTATTCATTGAACAGTTTGCTACCACTGTTTTCTTGGAATCTGCAATGGGATATTTCAGAGCGCCTTGTAGTTTATGTTGACAAAGGAAATATCCTCAGATAATAACTAGAAGGAAACTTTCTGAGAGACTGCTTTGTGATTTGTGAATTTCTCTCACAGTTTCACGATTCTTTCCCCGGAAGAGTTTGGTAGCACTGTTTTGGAGGATTCAGAGAAGGGATACTTTGGATCACACTGAAGCCTATGGTGACAAAATAAAATATCCTCAGATAAAAAGTAGACAGAAACTTTCTGAGAAATTTCTTGTGATGCGTGATTTCATATCACAGAGTTAAACCTTTCTTTTCCTGGAGTGGCTTACTCACACTGTTTTCGTGGAATCTGCAAAGGTGTATTTGGGAGTGCATTGAGACCTAGAGTTAAAAAGGACATATCTTCAGATAAAAACTAGAAAGAAACTTTCTGAGAAATTGCTTTGTGATGTGAGAATTCACCTCACAGAGTTGCATCACTCTTCTTATTGAGAAGTTTGCTAACACTGTTTTCTTGGAATCTGCACTGGGATATTTCAGAGCACATTGAAGCTTATGGTGACAAAGGAAATATTCTCAGATAAAAACTGGAAAGAAACTTTCTGAGGAACTGCTTTTTGATTTGCGAATTTTTCTCACAGAGTTTCATGATTCTTTGCAGGAGTCATTTTGGTAGCACTGTTTTTGGAGTATCTGAGATGGGATACTTTGGATCGCATTGAAGTCTATGGTGACAAAGGAAATATTCTCAGATAAAAACTAGAAAGAAGCTTTCTGAGAAACTGTTTTGTGATTTGTGAATTCTTCTCACAGAGTTACACCTTACTTTTCATGGAGCAGTTTACTCACACTGTTTTCTTGGAATCTGCAAAGGGGTATTTTGAGTGCATTGAGGTCTATGGTGAAAAAGGAAATATCCTCAGATAAAAACTAGAAACAAGGTTTCTGAGAAAGTTCTTTGTGACGTTTGAAGTCATCTCACAGAGTTACACCTTTCTTTCCATGGAGCAATTTGTTAATGCTCTTTTTGTGATATCTGCAAAGCAATACTTGGGAGCGTATTTAGGCCTGTGGTGAAAGAGGAAGTATCCTCAGATAAGAATCAGAAAGAAGCATTCTGAGAAACTGCTTTGTGATGTGTGAATTCACCTCACAGAGGTACATTGTTCTTTTCATTGAGCTGTTTGCTAACACTGTTTTAGGGGGATGTGCAAGGTGATATATGGGAGTGCATTGAGGCCTATGATGAAAAATAAAATATCCTCACATAAAAACTATAGAGAAGCTTTATGCGAAACTGCTTTATGATGTGTGAGTTCATCTCACAGAATTACACTGTTAGTTTCATTGAGCAGTTTCCTAAAACTGTCTTTTTGCCATCTGCAATGGGTTATTTTGGAGTGCATTGAAGGTTATGATGACAAAAGAAATATCCTCCAACAAAAAGAAGAAAGAATCTTTCTGAGAAACTGCTTTGTGTTTTGTCAATTCTTCTCACAGAGTTACAAAATTCTTTTCATGGATCAGTTTGATAGCACTGTTGTTGTGGTATCTGGAAGGGATATTTTGGATCACATTGAAGCCTAGAGTGACAAAGAAATATCCTCAGATAAAAAACTAGAAGGAAGCTTTCTGAGAAACTGCTTTGTGATGTGATAATTTGACTCACAGGGTTACAAAATTCTTTTCGTGGATCAGTTTTATAGCACTGTTTTTTTTGGGAACGTGAGAAGTGATATTTTGGGTCTCATCAAAGCCTATGGTGACGAAGAGAATATCCTCAGATAAAAACTAGGAAGAAACATTCTGAGAAACTGCTTTGTGATGTGCGAATTCATCTCACAGAGTTACACAGTTTGTTTCATTGAACTGTTTGATAACACTGTTTTTGTGGTACCTGCAAAGGCATATTTGGGAGCACATTGAGGTCTGAGGTGAAAAACTATGTATCATCAGATAAAAGCTAGAAAGAAGCTTTCTGAGAACATGCTTTATGATGTCTGAATTTATTTCATAGAGTTCCACCGTTCTTTTAATTTACCAGTTTACTAACACTGTTTTCTTGGAATCTGCAATGGGATGTTTTGGAGGGCATTTTAAGCTTATGGTGACAGAGGAAATACCCTCATATACAAACTGCAAAGCAGCTTTCTTAAAAACTGCTTTGAGATTTGTGAATTCATGTCTCACAGAGGTACACTGTTCTTTCCATTGAGCAGTTTGCTACAACTGTTTTCTTGGTATCTGTAATGGGATATTTCAAGTGCATTGAAGCTTATGGTGATGAAGGCAATTCTCTCACATAAAAACTAGAAAGAAAGATTCTGAGAAACCACTTTGTGATGTGTGAATTCATCACACAAAGTTACACTGTTTTTTTCATTGAGTAGTTTCTTAGCACTGTTTTCGTGGAATCTGCTACGGGATATCTCAGAACAAATTGAAGTTTATGGTGATAGAGAGAATATCTTCAGGCAAACACTAGAAAGAAGCTTTCTGAGACACTGCTTTCTGATTTGTGAATCCATCTCATAGAGTTACACGAATCCCTTATCAGAGCTGTTTGGTAGCACTGTTTTTGGGGAATCTGAGAAGGAATATATTGGATAACTTTGAAACCTATGGTGACAAAGGAAAATTCCTCAGATAAATACTAGAAAGAAGCTCTCTAAGAAACTGCTTTGTCATGTGTGAATTCATCTCACAGAGTTACATTGTACTTTTCATTGAGCAGTTTCTTAACCCTGTTTTCATGGAATCTGCAATGGGATATTCCAGAGGGCATTGAAGCTTATGGTGACAAAGGACACATCCTCAGACAAAAACTAGAAAGAAACTTTCTGAGAAATTGCTCTGTGATTTTTGAATTCATCTCACAGAGTTACACGATTCTTTTCATGCAGCAGTTTTGTAGTACTGTTTTTGGGGAATCTGAGAAGGGATATTTGGATCGCTTTGAAGCATTTGGTGAAAAAGAAAATATCCTCAGATAAAAACTAGAAAGAAACTTTCTGAGAAACGGCTTTGTGATGCACAAATTCATCTCACAATGTTACACTGTCCTTCTCAGTGAACAGTTTTATAGCACTCTTTTCTTGGAATCTGCAGTGGGATATTTCAGAGTGCATTGAAGCTCATGGTAACAGAGGAAATATCCTCATAGAAAAAGTAGAAAGAAGCGTCTGAGAAATCGCTTTGTGATATGGTAATTCATCTCACAGAGTTACATGAATCATTTCATGAATCAGTTTTGAAGCACTGCTTTTGAGGTATGTGAGAAGGTGTATTTTGGATCGCTTAGAAGCCTAAGGTGAAAAAGAAAATATCCTCAGAAAAACTAGAAAGAAGCTTTCTGACAAAGTTTTGTGATATGTAAATCCGTCTCACAGATTTACACTTGATGGAGCAGTGTGCTAACACTGTTTTCTTGTAATCTGCAAAGGGATATTTGGGAGCCCATTGAGAACTTTGATGAAAAACTAAATACTCTCAGATAAAAAATACAAAGAAGGTTTATGAGAAACTGCTTTGTGATGTGTGAATTCATCTCACACAGTTGCACTGTTCTTTTCATCGAGCAGTTTGCTAGCAATGTTTTCGTGGAATCAACAATGTGATATTTCAGACCCCATTGAAGCTTATGGTGACAATGGAAATATCCTCAGATAAAAGCTGGAAAGAAGCTTTCTGATAAACTACTTTGGTGACAAAACTGCTTTGTGATACATGAATTTACCTCACACAGTTACATGATTCTCTTCATGGAGCAGTATGGTAGCACTGTTTTTGGGGAATCTGAGAAGGGATATTTCGGATCACATTGAAGCCTATATTGACAAAGGAAATGTCCTCATATAAAACCTAGAATGAAGTTTTCTGAGAAACCACTTTGTGATGTGTTAATTCATCTCACAGTGTTACACGATTCTTTTCATGGATCAATTGGGTAGCACTGTTTTGGCATAATCTGAGAAATGATATTTTGTATCACATTGAAGCCTATGGTGACAATTAATTATCCTCAGATAAAAACTGGAGAGAAGGTTTCTGAGAAACTGCTTTGTGATGTGAGAATTTGTCTCCCTGAGTTACACTGTTCTTTTCCTTGAGCAGTTTGCTTACACTGTTTTCTTGGAATCTGCAATGTGACGTTATGGAGTGCATTGAGGCTCATGGTGACAAAGGAAATATCATCATACAAAAATTAGAAAGAAGCTTTCTGAGAAGCAGCTTTGTGATGTGTGAATTCATCTCACAGAGTTACACTGTTCTTTTCATTGAGCAGTTTGTGAACACTGTTTTCATGGAATCTGCAACGCCATATCTGGGAGCACATTGAGGTCTATGGTGAAAAAGGAAGTATCCTCCAATAATAACTAGAAAGAAGCTTTCTGAGAAACTGCTTTGTGATGTGTGAATTCATCTCACAGAGTTACACCATTCTTTTCATTGAGCAGTTTGCTAACACTCTTTTCTTGGAATCTGCAATAGGATATCTTTAAGCGCATTGAAGCCAATGGTGACAACGGAAATACCCTCAGATGAAAACGAAAAACAAGGTATCTTAGAATCTGCTTTCTGATGTGTGAATTCATATCACAGAGCTACACTGTTCTTTTCATTGAGGAGTTTGCTAACACCATTTTCTCGGAATATGTTATGGGATACATTGTAGTGCATTTATGCTTTGGGTGACAAAGGAAATATCCTCAGACAAAAACTAGAAAGAAGGTTTCAAAGAAACTCCTTTGTGATGTGTGAATTCTCCTCACACAGTTACATGATTCTTTACATGGAGCAGTATGGTAGCACTGTTTTTGGGGAATCTGAGAAGGGATATTTTGTATCGCATTGAAGCCTATAGTGACAATGGAAATGTGCTCATATAAAAACTAGAATGAAGTTTTGTGAGAAACTGCTTTATGATGTGTTAATTTGTCTCAAAGTGTTACATGATTCTTTTCACAGATCAATTGGTAGCACTGTTTTGGCATAATCTGAGAAAGGATATTTTGTATTGAATTGAAGCCTATGATGACAATTAATTATACTCAGAAAAAAGCTGGAGAGAAGCTTTCTGAGAAACTGCTTTGTGATGTGTCAATTCATCTCAGAGATTTACACGTTTCCTTTCATGGAGCAATTCGCTGACACTATTTTCATTGAATCCACAAAGGGATATTTATGAGCGCATGGAGGCCTGTGGTGAAAAAGTATATATCCTCAGAAAAAAACTAGAAAGAAATTTTCTGAGAAACTGCTTTGTGAGTTTTGAATTCATCTCACATAGTTACAATTTTCCTTTCATTGAGCACTTTGCTAACACTTTTTTAGTGGAATTTGCAATGGGATATTCTGCAGCACATTGAGGAATGTGGTGAAAATGGAAATATCCTCAGATAAAAACCAGAAAGAAGCTTTCTGAGGATCATCATTGTGATGTGTGAGTTCACCTCACAGAGTTACACCATTCTTTTCATGGAGCAGTTTCGTAGGACTGTTTATCGGGAATCTGAGAAGAGATAAATTTGATTGCATTGAAGAATATGGTGACAAAGGAAATATCCTTAGATAAAAAACAAAAAGAAGAGTTTTGAGAAACTGCTTTGTGATTCCTGATTTCAACTCACAGATTTACATCTTTTTACTCATGGATCAGTTTGCTAACACTTTTTTCATGTAATCTGCAATGGGAAATTTGGGAGCGCTTTGAGGAATATAGTGAAAAAGGAAATATCCTTAGATAAAAACTAGAAATAAGCTTTCTGAGAAACAGCATTTTGATGTGTAAATTCATCTCACAGAGTTACACCATTCTTCTCATTGAGCAGTTTGGTATGCCTTTTGAATCTGAGAAGGGACGTTTTGTATTGTATTGAAGCCTATGTTGAAAAAGGAAATATCCTCAGATAAAAACAAGAAAGAAGCTTTCTGAGAAACGGTTTTGTGATAGGTGAATTCATCTCACAGAATCACAAGTTTTTTTTCTTGGAGCAGTTTGCTAACACTGTTTTTGTGCAATCTGCAATAGGATAGTGTGAAGCGCATTGAAGCCTATGGTGACAAAGGTAATATCTTCAGACAAAAACCATAAAGAAGCTTTCTGAGATACCGGTTTGTGGTGTGCGAATTAACATGACAGATTTGCACCTTTCTTTTCATGTAGCGGTATCCTAACATTACTTTCGTGGAATACACAAAGGTATATTTGCAAGCACATTGAGGCCTATGGTGAAAAAGGAAAAATCCTCAGATAAAAAAATAGAAAGAGTTTTTCTGAGAAACTGCATTGAAATGTGCGAATTCATCTCACAGAGTTGCACTGTTCTTTTCATTGAGCAGTTTGCTAACATTGTTTTATTGGAATCTGCAATGGAATATTGTGGAGTTCTTTGATGTTTAATTTGAAAAGGAAAATCCTTATATAAAAACTAGAAAGAAGCTCTCTGAGAAAGAGCTTTGGGATGTGCTAATTGATCTCACAGAGTTACATGATTGTTTTCATGGATCAGTTTGATAGCACTGTATATGACAATTTTGAGAACCAACATTTTGGATTGCATTGAAGTCTATGGTGACAGAGGAAATGTCCTCAGATAAATCTAGAAAGAAGCTTTCTGAGAAACTTCCTTGTGATTCATGTATTCATCTCAGAGAGTAACACCTTCCTTTTCATGGAGCAGTTTGCTATCACTTTTCATGGAATCTACAAAGGGATATTTGGGAGCGAGTTGAGGCCTCTGGTGAAAAAGAAAATATCCTGAGGTTAAAACTACATCGAAACTTTCTGCAAAATGGCTTTGTGATGTGTGATTTCAACTAGCAGAGTTACACTGCTCTTTTCATGGAGCAGTTTGGTAGCACTGCTTTTGTTGACTCTGAGTAGGTATACTTTGGATCGCATTGAAGCATATGGTGTCAGTGGAAATATCCTCAGATAAAAACTAGAAAAAAGCTTTCTGAGAAACTGCTATGTGATGTGTGAACTCATCTCAGAGAGTTACATCATTCTTTTCGTGGAGCAGTTTAGTAGCACTGTTTTCGGAGAATCTGAGAAGGGATATTTGGATCTCATTGAAGCCTATGGTGACAGAAAAAATATCCTCAGATAAAAACTAAAAAGAAGCTTTCTGAGAAACTGCTTTGTGAGGTATAAATTCATCTCCCAAATTTACACCTTTCTTTTCATGGAGCAGTTTGCTAACACTTTTTTCGTGGAATCTGAAAAGGGATATTTGTGAACGTATTGAGGCCTATGGATAAAAATGAAATATCCTAAGATAAAAACTAGAAAGAAGCTTTCTGAGAAACTGCTTATTGATATGTGAATTTATCTCACAGAGTTACACTGTTCTCTTCATATAGCAGTTTGCTAACACTGTTTCTTGGAATCCACAATGTGATATTTCAGAGTGTATTGAATCTGATGGTGACAAAGGATATATCCTTAGAGAAAATCTAGACAGAAGGTTTCTGAGAAATTACTTTCTGATTTGTGAATTCATCTCAGAGTCACAGCTTTTTTTTCGTGGATCAGTTTGGTAGCACTGTTTTTGGGGAATCTGAGAAGGGATATTTTGTATCAAATTAACCCCTATGGTGACAGAGGAAATATCCTCAGATAAAAACTAGAAAGAAGCTTTCTGAGAACCTTCTTTGTGATTTGTGAGTTCATCTCACAGAGTTGCACCTTTCTTTTCATGGAGTAGTTTGCTAACACTGTTTTCGTGGAACCTGCAAAGGGATATTTGGGAGAACATTGAGGTCTATTGTGAAAAAGGAAATATCTTCAGATAAAAATAGAAAGAAGTTTTATGAAAAACTGCTTTGTGATGTGTGAATTCATCTCACAGAGTTACACCATTCTTGTAATTATGCAGTTTGATTACACTGTTTTCATAGAATCTGCAGCAGGGTATTTGGGAGTGCATTGAAGCTATGGTGACAAATGAAATATCCTCAGATAAAAAGCCATATGAAAATTTCTGTGAAACTGCTTCGTGATGTGTGAATTCATCTCACAGGGTTACACCATCTTTGTAATTGTATGGTTTGATTACACTGTTTCATAGAATCTGCAATAGGGTATTTTGGAGAACATTGAGGCCTATGGTAAAAAAAGAAATATCCTCAGATAAAAAACCATAAGAAAGTTTCTGTGAAACTGCTTTGTGATGTTTGAATTCATCTCACAGAGTTACACTGCTCTTTTCATTGAGAAGTTTCCTAACCCTTTTGTCATGGGATCTGCAATGGGATATTCCAAAGCGCATTGAGGAATACGGTGAAAAAGAAAATATCCTCAGATAAAAACTAGAAAGAATCATTCTGAGAAACAGTATTCTAATTTGGGAATTCATCTCACAGGGTTACACCATTCTTTTCATGCAGCAGTTTAGTGGAACCGTTTTTGTGGAATCTGAGAGGGGATGTTTTGGATCTCGTTGAAGCCTATGGTGACAAAGGAAATATCCTACTTAAAACTAGAAAGAAGCTTTCTGAGAAACGTCTTTATGATGTGTGAATTCATCTCACAGAGTGACACCATTCTTCTTATTGAGAACTTTGAAACACTTCTTTCATGGAATCTGCAATGGAATATTTGGGGACGCATTGAGAAATATGATCAAAGAGAAAATGTCCTCAGATAAAACTAGAAATTGAGAAATATGATCAAAGAGAAAATGTCCTCAGATAAAACTAGAAATAAGCTTTCTGAGAAATAGCTTTCTGAGGTGGGAATTCATCTCACAGTGTTACACCATTCCTTTCATGTAGCAGTTTAGTAGCACTGTTTTTGGGGAACCTGAAAGGGGATAAATTGGATTGCATTGAAGCCTATGGTGAAAAAGGAAATATCCTTAGATTAAAATTAGAAAGGAGCTTTTGAGAAACTGCTTTGCAATATGTGAATTCATCTTACAGTGTTACAACATTCTTTTTTTTTTATTACACTTTAAGTTCTAGGGTACATGTGCATAACGTGCAGGTTTGTTACATATATATACTTATGCCATGTTGGTGTGCTGCACCCATCAACTCGTTAGCACCCATCAAGTCATCATTTATATCATTATAACTCCCCAATGCAATTCCTCCCTCCCCCCCTCCCCATGATAGGCCCCAATGTGTGATGTTCCCCTTCCAAGTCCAAGTGATCTCATTGTTCAGTTCCCACCTATGAGTGAGAACATGCAGTGTTTGGTTTTCTCTTCTTGTGATAGTTTGCTAAGAATGATGGTTTCCAGCTGCATCCATGTCCCTACAAAGGACACAAAACTCATCCTTTTTGATGGCTGCATAGTATTCCATGGTGTATATGTGCCACATTTTCTTAATCCAGTCTGTCACAGATGGACATTGGGTTGATTCCAAGTCTTTGCTATTGTGAATAGTGCCGCAATAAACATACATGTGCATGTGTCTTTGTAGTAGAATAATTTATAATCCTTTGGGTATATATCCAGTAGTGGGATGGCTGGGTCATATGGTACATCAAGTTCTAGATCCTTGAGGAATTGCCATACTGTTTTCCATAATGGTTGAACTAGTTTACAATCCCACCAACAGTGTAAAAGTGTTCCTATTTCTCCACATCCTCTCCAACACCTGTTGTTTCCTGACTTCTTAATGATTGCCATTCTAACTGGTGTGAGATGGTATCTCATTATGGTTTTGATTTGCATTTCTCTGATGGCGAGTGATGACGAGCATTTTTTCATGTGTCTGTTGGCTGTATGGATGTCTTCTTTTGAGAAATGTCTGTTCATATCCTTTCCCCACATTTTGGTGGGGTTGTTTGTTTCTTTCTTGTATATTTGCTTGAGTTCTTTGTAGATTCTGGATATTAGCCCTTTGTCAGATGAGTAGGTTGCAAAAATTTTCTCCCATTGTGTAGGTTGCCTGTTCACTCTGATGGTAGTTTCTTTAGCTGTGCAAAAGCTCTTTAGTTTAATCAGATCCCATTTGTCGATTTGGGCTTTTGCTGCCATTGCTTTTGGTGTTTTAGACATGAAGTCCTTGCCCCATGCCTATGTCCTGAATGGTACTACCTAGATTTTCTTCTAGGGTTTTTATGGTATTAGGTCTAACATTTAAGTCTCTAATCCACCTTGAATTAATCTTCGTATAAGGAGTAAGGAAAGGATCCAATTTCAGCTTTCTACTTATGGCTAGCCAATTTTCCCAGCACCATTTATTAAATAGGGAATCCTTTCCCCATTTCTTGTTTCTCTCAGGTTTGTCAAAGGTCAGATGGCTGTAGATGTGTGGTATTATTTCTGAGGACTCTGTTCTGTTCCATTGTCTATACTCTGTTGTGGTACCAGTACCATGCTGTTTTGGTTACTGTAGCCTTGTAGTATAGTTTGAAGTCAGGTAGCGTGATGCCTCCAGCTTGTCCTTTTGACTTAGGATTGTCTTGGCAATGCGGGCTCTTTTTTGGTTCCACATGAACTTTAAAGCAGTTTTTTCCAATTCTGTGAAGAAACTCATTGGTAGCTTGATGGGGATGGCATTGAATCTATAAATCACTTTGGGCAGTATGGCCATTTTCACGGTATTGATTCTTCCTATCCATGAGCATGGTATGTTCTTCCATTTGTTTGTGTCCCTTTGATTTCACTGAGCGGTTTGTAGTTCTCCTTGAAGAGGTCCTTGACATCCCTTGTAAGCTGGATTCCTAGGTATTTTATTCTCTTTGAAGCAATTGTGAATGGAAGTTCATTCCTGATTTGGCTCTCTGCTTGTCTGTTACTGGTGTATAAGAATGCTTGTGATTTTTGCACATTAATTTTGTATGCTGAGACTTTGCTGAAGTGCTTATCAGCTGAAGGAGATTTTGGGCTGAGACGATGGGGTTTTCTAAAATACCATCATGTCATCTGCAAACAGGGACAATTTGACTTCTTCTTTCCTAACTGGATACCCTTGATTTCTTTCTCTTGCCTGATTGCCCTAGCCAGAACTTCCAACACTATGTTGAATAGGAGTGGTGAGAGAGGGCATCCCTGTCTTGTGCCAGTTTTCAAAGGGAATTTTTCCAGTTTTTGCCCATTCAGTATGATATTAGCTGTGGGTTTGTCATAAATAGCTCTTATTATTTTGAGGTACGTTCCATCAATACCAAATTTATTGAGGGTTTTTAGCATAAAGGGCTGTTGAATTTTGTCAAAAGCCTTTTCTGCATCTATTGAGATAATCATGTGTTCTTGTCTTTGGTTCTGTTTATATGCTGGATTACGTTTATTGATTTGCGAATGTTGAACCAGCCTTGCATCCCAGGGATGAAGCCCACTTGATCATGGTGGATAAGCTTTTTGATGTGCTGCTGAATCCGGTTTGCCAGTATTTTATTGAGGATTTTTGCATCGATGTTCATCAGGGATATTGGTCTAAAATTCTCTTTTTTTGTTGTGTCTCTGCCAGGCTTTGGTATCAGGATGATGTTGGCCTCATAAAATGAGTTAGGGAGGATTCCCTCTTTTTCTATTGTTTGGAATAGTTTCAGAAGGAATGGTACCAGCTCCTCCTTGTACCTCTGGTAGAATTCAGCTGGGAATCATCTGGTCCTGGACTTTTTTTGGTGGGTAGGCTATTAATTGTTGCCTCAATTTCAGAGCCTGCTATTGGTCTATTCAGGATTCAACTTCTTCCTGGTTTAGTTTGGGAGAGTGTAAGTGTCCAGGAAATTATCCATTTCTTCGAGATTTCTAGTTGATTTGCGTAGAGGCATTTATAGTATTCTCTGATGGTTGTTTGTATTTCTGTGGGGTCAGTGATGATATCCCCTTTATCATTTTTATTGCATCTATTTGATTCCTCTCTCTTTTCTTCTTATTAGTCTTGCTAGCGGTCTGTCAATTTTGTTGATCTTTCAAAAAACCAACTCCTGGATTCTTGATTTTTTGGAGGGTTTTTTGTGTCTCTATCTCCTTCAGTTCTGCTCTGATCTTAGTTATTTCTTGCCTTCTGCTAGCTTTTGAATGTGTTTGCTCTTGCCTCTCTAGTTCTTTTAATTGTAATGTTAGAGTGTCCATTTTAGATCTTTCCTGCTTTCTCTTGTGGGCATTTAGTGCTATAAATTCCCTCTACACACTGCTTTAAATGTGTCCCAGAGATTCTGGTATGTTGTATCTTGTTCTCATTGGTTTCAAAGAACATCTTTATTTCTGCTTTCATTTCGTGATGTACCCAGTAGTCATTCAGGAGCAGGTTGTTCAGTTTCCATGTAGTTGAGCAGTTTGATTGAGTTTCTTAGTCCTGAGTTCTAGTTTGATTGCACTGTGGTCTGAGAGACAGTTTGTTATAATTTCTGTTCTTGACACTTGCTGAGGAGTGCTTTACTTCCAATTATGTGGTCAATTTTGGAATAAGTGCGATGTGTGCTGAGAAGAATGTATAGTCTGTTGATTTGGGGTGGAGAGTTCTATAGATGTCTATTAGGTCCGCTTGATGCAGAGATGAGTTCAATTCCTGGATATCCTTGTTAACTTTCTGTCTCGTTGATCTCTCTAATGTTGACAGTGGAGTGTTGAAGTCTCCCATTATTATTGTATGGGAGTCTAAGTCTCTTTGTAAGTCTCTAAGGACTTGCTTTATGAATCTGGGTGCTCCTGTATTGGGTGCATATATATTTAGGAGAGTTAGCTCTTCCTGTGAATTGATCCCTTTACCATTATGTAATGGCCTTCTTTGTCTCTTTTGATCTTTGATGGTTAAAAGTGTTTTAATCAGAGACTAGGATTGCAACCCCTACTTTTTTTGTTCTCCATTTGCTGGTAGATCTTCCTCCATCCCTTTATTTGGAGCCTATGTATGTCTCTGCATGTGAGATGGGTTTCCTGAATGCCACAGATGATGGGTCTTGACTCTTTATCCAGTTTGCCAGTCTGTGTCTTTTAATTGGATCATTTAGTCCATTACATTTAAGGTTAATGTTGTTATGTGTGAACTTGATCCTGTCATATGATATTAACTGGTTATTTTGCTCGTTAGTTGATGCAGTTTCTTCCTAGCCTCAATGGTCTTTACATTTTGGCATGTTTTTGCAATGGCTGGTACCGGTTGTTCTTTTCCATGTTTAGGGCTTCCTTCAGGGTCTCTTGTAAGGCAGGCCTGGTGGTGACAAAATCTCTAAGCATTTGCTTATCTGTAACGGATTTTATTTCTCCTTCACTTATGAAACTTAGTTTGGCTGGATATGAAATTCTGGGTTGAAAATTCTTTTCTTTAAGAACGTTGAATATTGGCCCCCACTCTCTTCTGGTTGCAGAGTTTCTGCCGAGAGATCTGCTGCTGTTTCTGATGGGCTTCCCTTTGTGGGTAACCCGACCTTTCTCTCTGGCTGCCCTTAAGTTTTTTCCTTCATTTCAACTTTGGTGAATCTGGCAATTATGTGTCTTGGAGTTGCTCTTCTGGAGGAGTATCTTTGTGGTGTTCTCTGTATTTCCTGAATTGAATGTTGGCCTGCCTTACTAGGTTGGGAAAGTTCTCCTGGATGATATCCTGAAGAGTGTTTTCCAACTTGGTGCCATTTTCCCCCTCACTTTCAGGCACCCCAATCAGACATAAATTTGGTCTTTTTACATAATCCCATACTTCTTGCAGGCTTTGTTCATTTCTTTTTCTTCTTTTTTCTTTTAGTTTCTCTTCTCACTTCATTTCATTCATTCGATCCTCAATCGCTGATACTCTTTCTTCCAGTTGATCGAGTCGGTTACTGAAGCTTGTGCATTTGTCACGTATTTCTTGTGTCATGGTTTTCATCTCTGTCATTTCGTTTATGATCTTCTCTGCATTAATTAGTCTAGCTGTCAATTCTTCCACTTTTTTTTCAAGATTTTTAGTTTCTTTGTGCTGGGTACGTAATTCCTCCTTTAGCTCTGAGAAGGTTGATGGACTGAAGCCTTCTTCTCTCATCTCGTCAAAGTCATTCTCTGACCAGCTTTGATCCATTGCTGGCGATGGGCTGCGCTCCTTTGCAGGGGGAGATGCGCTCTTATTTTTTGAATTTCCAGCTTTTCTGCCCTGCTTCTTCCCCATCTTTGTGGTTTTATCTGTCTCTGGTCTTTGATGATGGTGACGTACTGATGGGGTTTTGGTATAGGTGTCCTTCCTGTTTGATAGTTTTTCCGTCTGACAGTCAGAAGGACTGTCTGTTGGTCTGTTGGAGATTGCTTGAGGTCCACTCCAGACCCTGTTTGCCTGGGTATCAGCAACAGAGGTTGCCGAAGATAGAATATTGCTGAACAGCCAGTGTACCTGTCTGATTCTTTCTTTGGAAGTTTCCTCTCAGGGGTGACTCCACCCTGTGAGGTGTGGGGTGTCAGACTGCCCCTAGTGGGGGATGTCTCCCAGCTAAGCTACTCAGGGGTCAGGGACCCACCTGAGCAGGCAGTCTGTCCGTTCTCAGATCTCAACCTCCGCGTTGGGAGATCCACGGCTCTCCCCAAAGCTGTCAGACAGAGTCGTTCGCGTCTGCACCGGCCCCCGCTGCTTCCCCTATTGGACTTCAGCTGTGCGCTGTCCCAGAGATGGCGTCTACAGAGACAGGCAGGCTTCCTTGAGCTGCTGTGAGCTCCCCCCAGTTCGAGCTTCCCAGCGGCTTTGTTTACTTACTTAAGCCTCAGCAATGGCGGGCGCCGCTCCCCCAGCCTTGCTGCTGCCTTTCGGATAGATCGCCGCAGACTGCTGTGTCAGCAGTGAGAGAGGCTCCGTGGGCATGGGACACTCCTGGCCAGGTGTGGGATATATTCTCCTGGTGTGCCTGTTTCCTTAAAGCACAGTATTGGGATGGGAGTCACCCGATTTTCCAGGTGTTGTGTGTCTCAGTTCCCCTGGCTAGGAAAACGGATTTCCTTCCCCCTTGCGCTTCCAGGTGAGGCGATGCCTCGCCCTGCTTCAGCTCTCGCTGGTCAGGCTGCAGCAGCTGACCAGCACCGATTGTCCGGCACTCCCTAGTGAGATGACCCCAGTACCTCAGTTGAAAATGCAGAAATCACCGGTCTTCTGTGTCACTCGCGCTGGGAGTTGGAGACTGGAGCTGTTCCTATTCGGCCGTCTTGCTCTGCCCCCGAGTTCTACAACATTCTTTTCATTGAGCAGTTTGATAACACTATTTTTGTGGAATTTGCGGTAGGATATTTGGGAGCACATTGAGATCTGTAGTGACAAAGGAAATATCCTCAGATAAAAACTAGAGAGAAGGTTTCTGAGAAACTGCAAACTGCTTTGTGACGTGTGAATTCAGCTTACAGTTACATTGTTCTTTTCATTGAGCAGTTTGATAAGACTGTTTTCATGGAATCTGCAACATTTTATTTGGGGGTGCTTGAAGCCTATGTTGACAAAGGAAATATCCTCAGACTAAAACCAAAAAGAAGCTTTAGGTGAAACTGCCTTCTGATGTGTGAATTCATCTCACAGAGTTACACCATTCTGTTCATTGAGAAGTTTTAGATGCTTTTGTGTTGGAGTCTGCAATAGGACATTTGGGCGGTCAATGAAGCCTCTCTTGACAAAGGATATATCCTCATAGAAAAACCAAAAAGAAGCTTTCTGAGAAACTGCTTTATGATTTGTGAATTCAGTTCACAGGGTTACATTGTTCTTTTCATTGAGCAGATTGTTTACATTGTTTTCTTGGAATCTGCAATGAGATTTTTCAGAACGCATCGAAATTTATTGTGAATAAGGAAACATCCTCAGATTAAAACTAGAAAGATATTTTCTGAGAAACTACTTTATGATTTGTGAATTCATGTCACAGAGTTACATGATTCTTTTCTTGGATCTGTTTGATTGCACTGTTTTTGGGGAATCGGAGAAGGGATATTTTGGATTGCATTGAAACCTATGGTGACTAAGGAAATATAATCAGATAAAAACTAGAAAGAGGCTTTCTGAGAAAGTTTTTTGCGATGTGTGAATTCATTTCACAGAGTTACACCTTTCTTTTCGTGGAGCAGTTGCTAACACTGTTTTCATGGAATCTGCAAAGGGATATTTTGGAGCACATTGAGGCTTATCCTGAAAAAGGAATTATCCTCAGATAAAAACTAGAATGAAGCTTTCTGAAAAAATTCTTTGTAACGTGTGAATTCATCTCACAGAGTTACACCTTATTTTTAATGGATCAATTTGGTAACACTGTTTTCGTGGAATTTGCAAAGGGATATTTTGGAGCACATTGAGATCTATAGTGAAAAAGGAAATATCCTCATAGAAAAACAAGAAAGAAGCTTTCTGAGAATCTGCTTGGTGATGCCAGAATTCAAGTCATGGAGGTACACTGTTCTTTTCATGGAGCAGTTTGCTATCACTGTTTTCCTGGAATTGACAATGGCATATTTCGGAGTATATTGAAGCTTATGGTGAAAAAGGAAATATCCTCTTATGAAAACTATAAAGAAGCCCTCTGAAAAACTGCTTTGTGATTGGCGAATTCATTTCATGGAGCTAAGGCATGCTCTTCTTTGAGCCTTATGATAACTCTGTTTTCGTGGAATCTGAAATAAGATATTTAGGAGTGTAATGAAAAATATGGTGACCAAGGAAATCTCGCCATAGAAAAACCAAAAAGAATCTTTCTGAGAAACCACTTTGTGATGTGATAATTTATCTCACAGAGTTACACGATTCTTTTCATGGATGAGTTTTGTAGAACTGTTTTTGGCGAACCTCAGAAGGGATATTTTGGATTGCATTGAAGCCTATGGTGACTAAGGAAATATCCTCAGATAAAAACTAGAAAGGAGTTTTCTGAGAAAATTCTTTGTGATATGAGAATTCATCTCACAGAATTACCACTTTCTTTTCAAGGAGCAGTTTGCTAAACTGTTTTCCTGGAATATGCAAAGGGATATTTTGGAGTGCATTGAGGCCTATGGTGAAAAAGGAAATATCCTCAGATAAAATCTAGAAAGAAGCTTTCTGAGAAACTGATTTGTGATGGGTGAATTTATCTCACAGAGCTACATCATGCTTTTCTTTGAGCCATTTGATAGGACTGTCTTCGTGGAGTCTGCAACAAGGTATTTTTCAGTGCATTGTAGCCTAATGTGACAAAGGAAATATCCTCAGAAAAAAGTTAGAAAGAATATTTCTGAGAAAATGCTTTTTGATGTGTGAGTTCATCTCATAACATTACACAGTTCTGTTCATTGATCAGTTTGCTAACACTGTTTTCTTGGAATCTGCAATAGGATATTTTGGAGTGCATTGAACTTTATAGTGACAAAGGAAATATCCTGAGACAAAAAATAGAAAGAAGCTTTCTGAAGAACTGCTCTTTGATTACTGAAATCACCTCACAGAGTCACATCTTTCTTTTCATGGAGCAGTTTGGTAGCCCTATTTCGGGGAATCTCAGAGGGGATATTTTGGATCACATTGAAGCCCATGGTGTCAAAGGAAATATCTTCAGATTAAAACAAAATAGAAGTTTTCAGAGAAACTTCTAGGTGTTTTGTGAATTCATCTCACAGAGTTAAAACTTTCTTTTCTTGGAGCAGTTTGCTAACACTGTTTTCATGGAATCTGCAAAGGGATATTTTGGAGTACACTGAGGCCTATGGTGAAAGAGGAAATATCCTCAGATTAAAATTAGAGGGTAAGTTTCTGAGAAACTTCTTTGTGATGTGTGTATTCATCTCACAGAGTTACATTGTTATTTTCATTGAGCAGTTTGCTAACACTGTTTTCTAGGAATCTGCAATTTGATATTTCGGAGCGCTTTGAAGCTTATGGTGACAAAGGAAATACATTCACATAAAAAATAGAAGCTTTCTGAGAAATCGCTTTGTGATGGGTTAATTCATGTCCCAGTGTTACACAATTCTTTACATGGATCAGTTTTTTATCACTATTTTGGGGGAATCTGAGTAGGGATATTTTGGATAGCATTGAAGGCTAGGGTGATAGGAAATTATCCTCAGATAAAAACTAGAAAGAAACTTTCTCAGAATGGCTTTGGTGATGTGTGAATTCATCTCACAGAGTTACACCTTTGTTTTCATGGAGCAGTTTGCTAACCCTGTTTTCCTGCAATCTGCAAAGGGATATTTGGGAGTGCTTTGAGGCCTATGGTGAAAAAGGAAATATCCTAAGATAAAAACTAGAAAGAAGATTTGTGAGAAACTGTTTTGTGATGTGTGAATTCATCTCACAGAGATACAGTGTTCATCTCATGGAGCAGTTTGGTAGCAGTGTTTCTGAGGAATCTGAGCAGGGATATTTTGGAACGCATTAATGCTTACGGTAACAAAGGAAATATCCTCTGATTAAAAACCTAGAAAAAAGCTTTCTGAGAAAATTTATTTTGTTGTGTGAATTCATGTGAATGATTTAACCCTTTCTTTTAAGGGCGCAGTTTGCTAACACTATTTTCCTGGAATCTACAAAGGGATATTTGGGAAAGCATTGAGGCATAGGGTGCAGAAGGAAGTATCCTCAAATAAAAACTAGAAAGAACCTTTCTGAGAAACAGTTTTATGATGTTTAACTTCATCTCACAGAGTTACACCGTCCTTTTCATTTATCAGTTTGCTAACACTGTTTTCGTGGAAACTGCAATAGGATAATTGCGAGTGCATTGAAGTCTATGGGGACAAAGGAAATATCCTCAAATAAAAACCAAAAAGAAGCTTTCTGAGAAACTGCTTTGTGATGTGTGAATTCATCTCTCTGTGATACATTGTTCTTTGCATTGAGCAGTTTGCTAACACTGTTTTCTTGGAATCTCCTATGGGATACTTCAGAGCGCATTAAAGCTTATGGTGACAAAAAATATCCTCAGACAAAAACTAGAAAGAAACATTCTGAGAAACTGCCTTGTTATTTGTGAATTCATCTCACAGAGTTACATGATTCTATTCTTGGCACAGTTTGTTAGCTGTGTTTTTAGTCAATCTGAGAAGGTATATTTTGATCTCATTGAAACCTATGATTTTAAAGGTAATATTCTCAGATTATAAGTAGAAAGAAGCTTTCTGAGGAACTTCTTTGTTATATGTGAATTCACCTTACAGTGTTACACGTTTCTTTTCATGGAGCAGTTTGCTAACACTGTTTGCCTCGAATCTGCAAAGGGATATTTGGAATGCATTGAAGACTACGGTGAAGTAGGAAGTACCCTCAGAAAAAAACTAGAAGGAACCTTTCTCAGAAACTGCTTTGCGATGTGTGATTTCATCTCACAGAGTTACACCACTCTTTTCCTTGAGAAGTTTGATAACACTGTTTTCATGGAATCTGCAATAGGGTATTTGGGAGTGCATTGAAGCCTATGATGACAAAGGAAATATCCTCAGATAAAAATCAAACAGAAGCTTTCAGAGAAACTGCATTGTGATGTGTGAATTCATCTCAACAATTTACAGCTTACTTTTCATGGAGGGGTTTGCTAACACTGTTTTTGTGGAATCTGCCAAGGGATATTTGGGAGTGCTCTGAGGTAAATGGTGATAAAGGAAATATCCTCTGATAAAAATTAGAATGAAGCTTTCTGAGAAACCACTTAGGGATGTGTTAATTGATCACATGGAATTACACGATTCTTTCCTGGATCAGTGTGGTAGCATTGTT
Organism: Trachypithecus francoisi; assembly: GCF_009764315.1. Taxonomy (NCBI): domain Eukaryota; kingdom Metazoa; phylum Chordata; class Mammalia; order Primates; family Cercopithecidae; genus Trachypithecus; species Trachypithecus francoisi. The sequence continues at coordinate 83,444 of NW_022680696.1, read as the reverse complement.
TTTGGTAAATCTGAGAAGGGATATTTTGGATCACATTGAAGCCTATGATGACAAAGGAAATATCCTCAGAGAGGAACTAGAAAGAAGCTTTCTGGGAAAGGTCCTTGTGATGGGTGAATTCATTTCAGAGTTACACTGTTCTTTTCAATGAGCAGTTTGCTAACACTGTTTTCTTGGAATCTGCAATGAAATACTTGGGAGTGCATCGAAGCTTATGTTGACAAATGAAAATCCTGATATAAAAACTAGAAAGAATATTTCTGAGAAACCACTTTGTGATGTGATCATTCATCTCAGAGAGTTACACAATACTTTTCATGGAGTAGTTTGGTAGCACTGTTTTTGGGGAATCTGAGAACGGTTATTTTGGATCACATTGAAGCCTCTGGTGACAAAGTAAATATCCTCAGTTAAAAACTAAAAAGAAGTTTTCTGAGAAAGGTCTTTGTGATGTCTGAGTTCATCTCACAGAAGTACACCATTGTATTCATGGAGCAGTTTGTCTAAACTGTTTTCGTGGAATATGCAATAGGGCATTTGAGAGCGCATTGAGGTCTATAGCGACAAAGGAAATATCCTCAGATAAAAACTAGAAAGAAGCTTTCTGAGAAACTGCTTTGTGATGTGTGAACTCACCTCACAGAATTACACCATTCCTTTCAATGAGCAGTTTGATAACACTATTTATGTGGCATCTGTTTTAGGATATTTGGGAGGGCATTGAAGCCTATGGTGACAAAGGACATATTGTTCAGATAAAAACCAAAAAGAAACTTTCTGAGAAACTGCTTTGTGATCCGTGCATTCATTTCACAGAATTATGCGATTCTTTCATTGGGGCAGTTTGGCAGCACTGTTTTGGGGGATCTGAGAAGGGATAATTTGGATCACATCGAAGCTTATGGAGACAATGGAAATCAAATCAGATATAAACTAGAAAGAAACTTCCTAAGAAACTTCTTTTTGATGTGTGAATTCATCACACAGATATACACTGTTCTTTTATTGAGTAGTTTGATAACACTGTTTTCTTGGAATCTGCAAAGGGATACTTGTGAGCACTTTGAGACATATGGTGATAAAGGAAATATCCTCATATAAAAACTAGAGAGAAGCTTTCTGAGAAACAACTTTCTGATGTGTTATTTTATCTCACAGAGATTCATGATTCTCTTCATGGAACAGTATCTGAGCAGTGTTTTTGGGGAATCATAGAAGGGATATTTGGGATCACATTGAAGCCTATGTTGACAAATTAAATACCCTCAGAAGAAAACATGATAAAAGCTTTCTGGGAAAGCTCTTTGTGATGTGTGAATTCATCTCACAGAATAACACATTTCTTTTCCTGCAGCAGTTTGCTAACACTGTTTTCATGGAATCTGCAATGGGATATTCCAGAGCCCTTTGATGCCTACAGTGAAAAATGAACTTTCCTCAGATAAAACCCAGAAAGCAGCCCTGAAAAACAGCTTGTGATGTGTGTTTTCATGTTATAGAGTTTCACCATTCTTTTCAGTGGGCAGTGTGATAACACAGTTTTCGTGCAATCTGCATAGGATATTTGGGAGTGCATTGAAGCCTATGGTGACAAAGGAAATATCCAGAGATGAGAGTCCAAAAAGAAGCTTTCTGTGAAACTCCTTTGTGATGTATGAACTCACCTCACAGAGTTACACTGCTCTTTTCATTGAGAAGTTTGCTAACACTTTTAAAAATTAATCTGCTATGGGATATTGGGAAGCACATTGATTAATACAGTGAAAAAGGAAATATACTCAGATAAAAACTAGAAAGAAGTTTTCTGGGAAACATCTTTGTGATATGTGAATTTATCTCACAGAGTTACACCATTCTTTTCATGTAACAGTTTGGTAGCACTGTTTTTGGGGAATCTGAGAAGGGATACTTTGGGTCACATTGAAGCCTATGGTGACAAAGGAAGTATCCTCAATTAAAAGCTAGAAAGACGATGCCTGAGAAATGACTTCATCATGTGTGAATTCATCTCACAGAGTTTCACTGTTGCTTTCATTGAGCAGTTTGATAACACTATTTTCGTGGAATCTGCAATAGGATATTTGGGAGAGCATTGAAGCCTATGGTGACACAAAAAGAGAAAACCAAAAAGAAGCTTTCTGAGAAACTGCTTTGTAATGTGTGAATTCATCTCACAGATTTACACCTTTCTTTTTATGGAGCAGTGTGCTAACACTATTTTCGTGGAATTTGCAAGGAGATATTCGTGACCACATTGAGGGAAGTTGTGAGAAGGAAATATCCTCAGATAAAAACTAGAAGGAAGCTTTCTGAGAAAGTTCTTTTCAATGTGTGAATTCCTTTCACATAGTTGCACCTTTCTTTTCATGTAGCAGTTTGCTAACACTGTTTTTTTGGAATCTGCAAGGGGATATTTGTGAGCACTATGAGGCCTATGCTGAAAGAGGAAATATCCTCACATAAAATCTAGAAAGAAGCTTTCTCAGAAACTGCTTTTGATGTGTAAATTCATCTCACAGAGTTACACTGTTCTTTTCATTGATCGGTTTGCTAACACTGTTTTCTTGGAATCTGCAAAGGGATATTTAGGAATGCATTGATGTTTATGGTGATAAAGGAAATATCCTCATACAAAAACTAGATAGAAGCACTGTGAGGAACCACTTTGTGATGTGTTAATTCATCTCACGGAGTTACATGATCCTTTTCATGAATCAGTTTGGTAACTCTGTTTTTGTGGAATCTGAGAAGGAATATTTTGAATCACATTGGATCCTTTGGTGACTAAGGACATATACTCAGATAAAAACTAGAAAGAAGCTTTCTGAGAAAGTTCTTTGTGATGTGTGAGTTCATCTTCCTGAGTTACACCTTTCTTTTCATGCATCCGTTTGCTAAAGCTGCTGTCCTGCAATTTGCAAAGGATTATTTGGGAGCGCCTTGACACCTAAGGTGAAAAAAGAAACATCCTCTGATAAAAACTAGAAAGAATCTTTATGAGAAACTGATTTGTAATGGTTGAATTCATCTCACAGAGTTACACCTTTCTTTTCATTGAGCAATTTGGTAGCACTTTTTTGGGAGGAATCTTCAAAGGGATATCCGGGAGCTGATAGAGGCTAATGGTGAAAAATGAAATATCTTCCAATGGAAGCTGGAGAGAAGGCTTTTGAGAAACTTTTGTGATGTGTGCATTCACCTCATAAAGATAAACCATATTTTTGATTGACGAGTTTGGTATCACCGTTTTTGTGGTGTCTGAGAAGAGATATTTGTTAATGCTTTGAGGCTGATGGTGGAAGTGTAAACATGCTGCACAGATGAAAGGTAGAAAGGAGTCATCTGAGAAATTTCTTTGGGATGGGTGAATTCATATCCCAGAGGTAAACCATGTTTTTCATTGAGCAGTTTGTTAAGCCTGTTTTTGTGGAATCTACAAAGGGATATACAAAGCACAGAGAAGCCTATGGTGAAAAAGGAAATATCCTCAGATAAAAAGTAGAAAGAAGCTTTCCGAGAGACTGTTTAGTGATGGATGAATTCATCTCACAGTGTTAAATCTTTCTTTTCATTGAGCAGTTGGGTAACACTGCTTTTGTGGAATCTGGAATGGGATATTTGGGAGCACATAGAGTCCTCAGGTGAAAGAACAAAATTCTCCAGGCGAAAACTGGAGAGAATCTTTCAGAGAAAGTCCTTTGTGGTTTGTGCATTCATATCATACAGCTAAATGTTTCTGTTGAGTGAGCACTTTGACATCATTCTTTTTGTGGTGTCTGAGAAGAGATACTTGGGAGCACATTGAAACCTATGGTTTAAAAGGAAATTTCCGTATAAAAAACTAGAAAGAAGCTTTCTGAGAAACTCCTTTGTGACATGTGAATTCACCTCACTGAGTTACACTGTTCTTTTCATTAAGCAGTTTGCTAACACTGTTTTCTTGGAATCTGCAATGGAATATTTCAGAGCGCTTTAATGCTTATGGTGAGAAAATAAATAATATCATATAAAAACTAGAAAGAAGTTTTCTGAGACCATTTTGTGATGTGATAATTCATCCCACAGAGTTACAAGACTCTTTTAATGGAGCACTTTACCAGCAGTGTTTCTTTGGACTCTGAGAAGGAATATTTTGGATCACATTGAATCCTATGGTGACAAAGGAAATATCCTCATATAAAAACTGGAAAGAAACTCTCTGAGAAACTGCTTTGTGATGTGTTAGTTCACCTCACAAGAGTTATACCACATTCTTTTCTTGGAACACTTTGCCATCACTATTTTCATGGAATTTGCAAAGGGATATTTGGGAGCACAAGGAGGCCTATAGTGAAAAAGGAAATATCCTTAGATAAAAACCAGAAAGAAACATTCTGAGAAACTACTTTGTGATGTTTGAATTCATCTCACGGATTTACACCATTCTTTTCATGTAGCAGTTTGGTAGCACTGCTTTAGAGGAAACTGGGAAGGGATATTTTGGATTGCATTGAAGCCTTTGGTGACAAAGGAATTATCCTCAGATAAAAACCAGAAAGAAGCTATCTGAGAAACTTTTTTATGATGCGTGAATTCACCTCACAAGTGTACACCTTACTTTTCAATGAGCAATTCGCTAACACTGTTTTCATAGAATATGCAATGGGATATTTGGGAGCACATTGAGGTCTATGGTGAAAAAAGAAATATCCTCAGATAAAAACTAGAAAGAAGCTTTCTGAAACTGATTTGTGATGTGTGAATTCATTTCACAGAGCTACATCATGCTTTTCTTTGAGCCGTTTGATAACACTGTCTTCATGGAGTCTGCAGTAGGATATTCGGGAGTGCACTGAAGCCTATGGTGACAAAAGAAATATCCTCGGAAAACAATTGGAAAGAAACTTTCTGAGAAACTGCTTTGTGATGGGTGAATTCATCTCACAGAGCTTCATGGTGCTGTTCTTTGAGCCGTTTGATAACACTGTCTTCGTGGAGTCTACAGTAGGATATCTGGGAGTGCACTGAAGCCTATGGTGACAAAAGAAATATCCTCAGAAAAAAATTTGAAAGAAGTTTTCTGAGAATCTGCTGTTTGATTTGTGAATTCGTCTCACAGCATTACACTGTTCTGTTCATTGATCAGTTTGCTCACACTGTTTTCTTGGAAGTTGCAATGGGATATTTTGGAGGGCATAGAAGTTTATGGTGACAAAGGAAATATCCTGAGACAAAAACTAGAAAGAAACTTTCTAAGAAACTTGTTTCTGATGTGTGAATTCACCTCACAAAGTTATAACTTTTTTTTCATGGAGCAGTTTCCCAGCACTGTTTTTGGGGAGTTTGAGCAGGGGTATTTTGAATCGCAGTGAAGCATAGGGTGACAAAGTAAATATCCTCAGACAAAAACTAGAAGAAAGCTTTCTAAGAAACAGATTTGTGATGTGTGAATACACCTCACAGAGTTACACCGTTCTTTTCATCAAGCAGTTTGGTTACAGTGTTTTCTGGAAATCTGCAATGGGATATTTTGGAGCACCTTGAAACTTATGGTGAGAAAGGAAATATCTTCATATAAAATCTAGTGAGATGCTTTCTGAGAAACTGCTATGTGATGTGTTAATTCATCTCACTGAGTTACACGACTGCTTTCATGGATGAGTTTGGTAGCACTGTTTTTGGGTAACCTGAGAAGGGATATTTTGGATCACATTGAAGAATATGTTGACTAAGGAAATATCCTCAGATGAAAACTGGAAAGAAGCATTCTGAGAAAGTTCTTTGTGATGTGTGAATTCACCTCACAGACTTACACCTTTCTTTCATGGAGCAGTTTGTTAACACTGTTTTTGTAGAATCTGCAAAGGGATACTTGGGAGTGCATTGAGGTCTATGGTGAAAAAGGAAATATCCTCAGATAAAAACAAGAAAGAAGCTATCTAAGAAAGTGCTTTGTGATATGTGAATTCATCTCAGAGAGTTACACTGTTCTTTTCATAGAGCAGCTTGCTAACACTGTTTTCTTGTAATCTGCATTGGGATATTTCAGAGCGCATAGAAGTTTATGGTGACAAAGGAAATATCCTCATACAAAAACTAGAAAGATGCTTTCTGAGAAACTGTTTCATGATTTCTGAATTCTTCTCACAGAGTTACACAAAACTTTTCATGTAGCAGTTTGGTAGAACACTCTTTGGGAAATATGAGAAGGAACATTTTGGATCAGATTGAAGATGATGGTGCCAACGGAAATATCCTCAGATAAAAACTAGAAAGAAGCTTTCTGAGGAACTTCTTTGTGATATGTGAATTCATCTCACAGAGTTTTACCCTTCTTTTCATGGAGCAGTTTGCTAACTCTGTTTTCATGGAATCTGCAATGGGATATTCCGGAGTGCATTGAGGTCTATAGTGAAAGAGGAATCATCCTCAGATGAATACCAGAAAGAAGCCATGTGAGAAACTGCTTGTGATGGGTGAATTCGTCTAAAAGTGTTACACTTTTCTTTTCATTGAGCCATTAGGTAGTGCTGTTTTTGGGGAATCTGCAAAGGAATTTTTGGGAGCTCACAGAGGCCCACAGTGAAAAAGGAAATATCCTCAGATAAGAACTGGAGAGAAGGTTTTTTGAGAAACTGTTTTGTGATGTGTGTATCATCCCATATAGAGATAAACCATTTTGTTAATTGAACAGTATGGCCTCACTGTTTCTGTTGTGTCTGAGAAGGGATATTTGGGAGCACATTGAGGCTGATGGTGGAAAAGTAAATATGCTCAGATAAAAACTGGAAAGGAGCTTTCTCAGAAATTTCTTTGTGATAGGTGAATTTATCTCCAAGAGGTAAACCATTCTTTTCATTGAGCAGTTTGGTAACGCTGTTTTGTGGAATCTACAAAGTGATATTCGGAGCACAGATAAACCTTTGGTGAAAAAGGAAATACCCTCTGACAAAAACTAGAAAGAGGCTTTCTGAGAGATTGTTTTTCGATGGGTGAATTCATCTCACAGAGTTAAATCTTTCTTTTCATTCAGCAGTTTGGTAACACTGTTTTTTTTGAATACGGAAAGGGATAATCAAGAGCAGATAGATGTCAAAGTTGAAAAAGCAGGTATCTTCAGGTTGAAAATGGAGAGAACGTTTCTGATAACTCTTTTGTGATGCATGCATTCGTTTCATAGAGGTGAAGCTTTCTGTTGGGAGAGCAGTTTGGCATCAGTGTTTTTGTGATATCTGAGAAGGGATATTTGGGAACGCATGGAAGCCAAAGGAGGAAAAGGATATATCCTGAGATAACAACTATAAAGAATCTTTCTGAGAAATTTCTTTGTGATGAGTGAATTCAACACACGGAGCTCCACCTTCGTTTTCTTTGAGCAGTTTGGCGGCACTGTTTTTATAGAATCTGCAAAGGGATATTCGAGAGCTCCTAGAGGCCTGTGGTGAAAAAGGAAATAACATCAGATAATAAATGGAGAGAAACTCTTCAGGAAACGGTTTCATGATGTGTGTATTCATGTGAGAGATTTTAACCTTTTTGTTTATTTAGCAGTTCAGCATCACTGTTTTTGTGGTTGCTGAGAAAAGTTTTTGGGCGCACATTGAAGCCAATGGTGAAAAAGGAAATATCCTCAGATTTAAACTAGAAAGAAGCTTTCTGAGAAACCTCTTCATGATGGTTGAATTCATCTCACAGAGTTAAACCTTTCTCTTCATTGTCCAGTTTGGTAGCACTGTTTTTGTGGAAACTGCAAGGGGATATTTGGGAGTGCATAGAGGCTTAAGGTGAAAAAAGAAAATTCTTCAGGTAAAAATTGGAGAGAAGCTTTCAGAGAAATTTCTTTGTGATGTGTGCATTCATCTCATAGGGCTAAACGTTTCTGTTAAGGGAACACTTTGGCACACTGTTTTTGTGGTTTCTGAGAAGGGATATTTGGGAGTGCATTGAAGCCTATGGTGAAAAAGGAAATATCCTCAGACAAAAACTAGAAAGAAGCTTTCTAAGAAACTACTTTTGGATGGGTCAATTCATCTCACAGAATACACAGGTGTTTTCATTGAGCAGTTTGATAATACTGTTTTCGTGGAATCTGCAATAGGATATTTGGGAGTACATTGAAGCCTATGGTGACAAAGGAAATACCCTCAGAAAAAAACAAAAAGGAAGCTTTCTGAGAACTGCTTTGTGATGTGTGAATTCATCTCATACATTTACACTTTTCTTTTCGTGGAGCAGGTTGCTAACACTGTTTTCATGGAATCTACAGAGAGATATTCGCGAGAACATTGAGGCTTATTGTGAAAAAGGAAATATCCTCAGACAAAAACTAGAAAGAAGATTTCTGAGAAACTGCTTTGTGATTTGTGATTCACCTTACAGAATTACGTGATTGTTTTTATGGAGCAGTTTGGTAGCACTGTTTTTGGGGAATCTGAGAAGGCATATTTTGAATTGCATTGAAGCCTATGATGATAAAGGTAAAACTTGAAAGAAGCTTTCTGAGAAACTGCTTTGTGATGTGTGAATACATTTCGCAGAGTTACACCTTCCCTTTCATGGAGCAGTTTGCTAACACTGTTTTGGTGGAATGTACAAAGAGATATTTATCAGCGAGTTGAGACATTTGGTGAAAAGGGAAATATCCTCAGACTAAAACTAGAAAGAAGCTTTCTGAGAAACTGCTTTGTGATATATGAATTCATCTCACAGATTTACACTGTTCTTTGCCTTGACCATTTTGCTAACAATGTTTTCGTGAATAATTCAGTAGTATATTTTGGAGCGCATTGAAGCCTATGGGGACAAAGGAATTATTCTCAGATATAAACCGAAAAGAAGCTTTGTGAGAAACTGCTTTGTGATGAGTGAATTCATCTCATAGCATTACACTGTTCTTTTCATTGAACAGTTTGCTAAATGCTGTGTTTTTTGGAATCTGCAAAGGGATATTCGAGAGCTCCTAGAGGCCTGTGGTGAAAAAGGAAATAACATCAGATAATAAATGCAGAGAAACTTTTCAAGAAACGGTTTCATGATGTGTGTATTCATGTGAGAGATTTTAACCTTTTTGTTTATTTAGCAGTTCAGCTTCACTGTTTTTGTGGTTGCTGAGAAAAGTTTTTGGGCGCACATTGAAGCCAATGGTGAAAAAGGAAATATCCTCAGATTTAAACTAGAAAGAAGCTTTCTGAGAAACCTCTTCATGATGGTTGAATTCATCTCACAGAGTTAAACCTTTCTCTTCATTGTCCAGTTTGGTAGCACTGTTTTTGTGGAAACTGCAAGGGGATATTTGGGAGTGCATAGAGGCTTAAGGTGAAAAAAGAAAATTCTTCAGGTAAAAATTGGAGAGAAGCTTTCAGAGAAACTTCTTTGTGATGTGTGCATTCATCTCATAGGGCTAAACGTTTCTGTTAAGGGAACACTTTGGCACACTGTTTCTGTGGTTTCTGAGAAGGGATATTTGGGAGTGTATTGAAGCCTAGGGTGGAAAAGGAAATATCCTCAGACAAAAACTAGAAAGAAGCTTTCTAAGAAACTACTTTTGGATGGGTGAATTCATCTCACAGAGATACACAGGTGTTTTCATTGAGCAGTTTGATAATACTGTTTTCATGGAATCTGCAATAGGATATTTGGGAGTACATTGAAGCCTATGGTGACAAAGGAAATACCCTCAGAAAAAAACAAAAAGGAAGCTTTCTGAGAAACTGCTTTGTGATGTGTGAATTCATCTCATACATTTACACTTTCTTTTCATGGCGCAGGTTGCTAACACTGTTTTCGTGGAATCTACAGAGGGATATTTGCGAGAGCAATGAGGCTTATTGTGAAAAAGGAAATATCCTCAGACAAAAACTAGAAAGAAGATTTCTGAGAAACTGCTTTGTGATTTGTGATTCACCTCACAGTGTTACATGATTATTCTCATGGAGCAGTGTGGTAGCACTGTTTTGGGGGAATCTGAGAAGGCATATTTTGAATTGCATTGAAGCCTATGATGATAAAGGTAAAACTTGAAAGAAGCTTTCTGAGAAACTGCTTTGTGATGTGTGAATACATTTCGCAGAGTTACACCTTCCCTTTCATGGAGCAGTTTGCTAACACTGTTTTGGTGGAATGTACAAAGAGATATTTATCAGCGAGTTGAGACATTTGGTGAAAAGGGAAATATCCTCAGACTAAAACTAGAAAGAAGCTTTCTGAGAAACTGCTTTGCGATACGTGAATTCATCTCACAGATTTACACTGTTCTTTGCCTTGACCATTTTGCTAACATTGCTTTCATGAATAAGTCACTAGTATATTTTGGAGCACATTGAAGCCTATGGCGACAAAGGAATTATTCTCAGATAAAAACCGAAAAGAAGCCTTGTGAGAAACTGCTTTGTGATGAGTGAATTCATCTCATAGCATTACACTGTTCTTTTCATTGAACAGTTTGCTAAATGCTGTGTTTTTGGAATCTGCCACGAGATATTTTGGAGCACATTCAAGTTTAGGGTGACAAAAAAAATCCTCAGACAAAAACTAGAAAGAAGCTTTCTGAGAAACAGCTTTGTGATTTGTGAACTAAGCTCACAGAGTTACATGATTCTTTTCATGAAGCATTTTGGCAGCACTGTTTTTGGGGAATCTGAGAAGGGATATTTTGGATTGCATTGAAGAATATTTTCACGAAGGAAATATCCTCAGATAAAAACTAGAAAGAAGCTTTCAGAGAAAGTTTTTCATGATGTGCGAATTCATCTCATAGAGTTACACCTTTTTTTCCATGGAATAGTTTGCTAACAAAGTTTTTGTGGAATCCACAAAGGGACATTTAGGAGAGCATTGAGGCCAATGGTGAAAAAATATATATCCTCAGATAAAAACTAGAAAGAAACTTTCTGAGAAAGTTGTTTTGATGTGTGAATTCGTCTCACTGATTTACACCATTCTTTTCATGTGTTAGCAGTGTTTTCATGGAATACGCAAAGGGATATTTGGTAGCTCAATGAAGCCTATGGTGACAAAGGAAATATCCTCAGATAAAAGCCAAACAGAAGCTTTCTGAGAAAGTGTTTTGTGATGTGTGAATTCATCTCACAGAGTAGCACTGTTCTCTTCATTGAGCAGTGTGCTAACAATGCTTTCTTGAAACCTGCAATGGGATATTTCAGAGCACATTGAAGATTATAGTGACAAAGGAAATATCCTCAGGGAATAACTAGGAAGAAGCTTTCCGGGACACTTCTTTGTGATTCGTGAATTCACCTCACAGAGTAACAGGATTCTATTCATGGATCAGTTTCGTAGAACTGTTTCTCGGGAATATCAGAAGGGATCACTTGAATCGAAGTGAATCCTATGTTGACAGAGGAAATATCCTCAGATCAAAACTAGAAATAATCTTTCTGAGAAACCTCTTTGTGATGTGTTAATTCATCTCTCAGAGTTACATCGTTCTTTTTATTGATAAGTTTGCTAACACTTCTTTCATGGAATCTGCAATGGGATATTCAAGAGTTCATTGAGGAATATTTCCAAAAAGGAAATATACTCAGATGAAAACTAGAAAGAATCTTGTTGAAAAACAGCTTTGTGATGTGTGAATTCATCTCACAGAGTTACACCACTCTTTTTATGCGGCAGTTTGGTAGCTTCAGATAAAAACTAGAAAGAAGCTTTCTGAGAAACTTCTTTGTGATTTGTGTATTCTTCTAACAGAGTAAAACCCTTCTGTTAATGGAGCAGTTTGCCAAAACTCTTTTTTTAGAATCTGCAAAGGTATGTTGAGGCCTATGATGAAAATGGAAATATCCTCAGTTAAAAACTAGAAAAAAATTTTCTGAGAAACCACGTTGTGATGTGTTAATTCATCTCACAGAGTTACATGATTCTTTTCATGAAACAGTTTGGTAGTCCTGTTTTGGGGAATCTGAAAAGGATATTTGGGATCACATTGAAGCCTATGGTGACAAAGAAAATATCCTCAGATGAAAACGAGAAGGAAGCTTTCTGAGAAAGCTCTTTGGGATGTGTGAATTCTTCTCACAGATTTACACTTTTCTTTTCATGGAGCAGTTTGCTAACTCTGTTTTCCTTGAATCTGTGAAGGGATATTTGGAAGTGCACTGAGGCCTATACTGAAAACTGAATTATCCTCAGATGAAAACGAGAAGGAAGCTTTCTGAGAAACTGCTTTGTGACATGTGAATTCATCTTACAGAGAAACCTTGTTCTCTTCATTGAGTAGTGAATGTATGGCACTTTTTTTGTGCAATCTGCAATATTATATTAGGGAGTACATTGAAGTCTGCAGTTACAAAGGAAATATCCTCAGATAAAAACGAAAAAGAAGCTTTCTGTGAAACTGCTTTGCGATGTGTGAATTCATCAAACAGACTTAAACCATTCTTTTCATTGAGTAGTTTGCTAACACTTTTTTTGTGAAATCTGCAAATTGATATTCGGGAATTATTTGAGGAACCTGGTGGAAAAGAGAATATCCTCAGATAAAAACTAGAGAGAAGCTTTCAAGGAAACAGCTTTGTGATGTGTGAATTCATCTCACAGAGTGAGATGGAGCACTTTGGTAGCCTTGTTGTTGGGAAATCTGGTATGGCATATTTTGGATTGCTTTGAAGCCTATGTTGAAAAAGGAAATATCCTCAGATAAAAACTAGAGAGAGACTTTCTGAGAAACTGCTTTGGGATGTGTGTATTCACCTCACAGATTTCCACGATTCTTTTCTTGGAGCGGTTTGCTAGCTCTGTTTTCGTGGAATCAGCAATAGGATACTTGGGATTACATTGAAGCCTATGGTGACAAAGGAAATATCCTCAGACAGAAACCAAAAAGAAGCTTTCTGAGAAACTGACTTGTGGTGTTAAATTCATCTCACAGATTTACACCTTCCTTTTGATGGAGCAGTTTTCTAATGCTATATTCGTGGAATCTGCAAAGAGATATTCATGAGCGCATAGAGGCCTAGGGTGCACAAAGAAATACCTTCAGACAAACACTATAAAGAATCATTCTGAGAAACTGCTTTGTGATTTCTGAATTCATCTCACAGGGTTACATGATACTTTTCATGGATCAGTTTAGTAACAGTGTTTTTGGGCAATCTGAGATAGGATATTTTGGATTGCATTGAAGCCTATGGTAATAAAGGAAATATCCTCAAATAAAATGACTTTTTACAATGTTCTTTTCATAGAACAGTTTGATAACGCTGTTTTCATTTAATCTGCAATAGAATGTTTGGGAGCACTTTGAAGCCTATGGTGACAAAGGATACATCCTCAGATAAAAACCAAAAAGAAGCCTTCTGAGAAACTGCTTTGTGATGTGTGAACTCATCTCACAGAGTTACATTGTTCTTTTCACTGAAAAGTTTGCTAACACTGTTTTTTTGGAATTTGCAATGGGATATTTTGGAGTGCATTGAAGTGTATCGTCATAAATGAAATATCCTCAGACAAAAACCAAAAAGCCGCTTTCTGTGAAACTGCTTTGTGATGTGGGAATTTATCACACAGTGTTATATGCTTCTTTCCATGGCACAGTTTTGTAGCACCTTTTTTGGGGAATCTCAGAAGGGATATTTTGGATCGCATTGAAGTCTATTGTGACAAAGGAAATATCCTCAGATAAAAACTAGAAAGAAGCTTTCTGAGAAACTTTTTTGTGAGGTGTATATTCATCTCACAGAGTAATACCTTGGAGCAGTTTGCTAACACTGTTTTTGTAAAATATACAAAGGGATATTTGGGATCGAGTAGAGGCCTATAGTGAAAAAGAAAATATCCTCAGATAAAAACTAGAAAGAAGCTTTCTGAGAAACAGCTTTGTGACATGTGAATTCATCCCACAAATTTACACCTTTCTTTTCTTGAAACAGTTGGCTAACACTATTTTCATGGAAATTGGAATGGAATATTCACGAGCGCAATGAGGCCTATGGTGAAAAAGGAAATTTCTTCAGATAATAACTAGAAAGCAGTTTTCAAAGAAACTACTTTGTGATTTATGAATTCATCTCACAGAGTTACATGATTCTTTTCATGGAACAGTTTTGTAGCACTGTTTTGAGGAATCTGAGAAGGGATATTTTGGATTGCATTGAAGCTTATGATTACAAAGAAAATATCCTCAGATAAAAACGAGAAAGAAACTTTCTGAGAAAGTTCTTTGTGATCTGTGAATTCATCTCACAGAGTTACACCTTTTCTTTCATGGAGCAGATGCTAACATTGTTTTCGTGGAATCTGCAATAGGATATTTGGGAACACATTGAAGCCTATGGTGACAAAGGAAATATCCTGAAACAAAAAAAAAAAAGAAGCTTTCTGAGAAACTACTTTGTGATGTGTGAATTCATCTCACAGATTTACACCTTTATTTTCATGGAGGAGTGTGGTAACACTATTTTTACGGGATCTGCATAGGGATGTTCACGTGTACCATGAGGATATGGTGAAAATCTAAACATCCTCAGATAAAATCCACAAAGCAGCATTCTGTGAAACTGCGTTGTGATGTGTGAATTCATCTCACAGAGTTACATTTTCATTTTCATGGAGAACTTTGGTAGCACTGTTTTAGGGTAATATGAGAAGAGATATTTTGGATTGCATCGACATCTATGGTGACAAGGGAAATATCCGCAGATAAAACGACATTTTACACCTTTTTTTTCATAGAGCATTTGGAGAATGCTGTTTTCATTTAATCTGCAATAGAATGTTTGGGAGCACATTGAAGCCTATGGTGACAAAGGTTATATCCTCAGATAAAAACCAAAAAGATCTCTTCTGAGAAACTGCTTTGTGATGTGTGAATTCATCTCACAGAATTACATTGCTCTTTTCACTGAGCAGTTTGTGAACACTTTTTTCTTGGAATTTTCAACGGGATATTTTGGAGCGCATCAAAAATCAAAAAGTATCTTTTTGTGAAACCACTTTGTGATACGGGAATTTATCACACAGAATCACACCCTTCTTTCCATGGTGCAGTTTGGTAGCACTCTTTTGGGGGAATCTCAGAAGGGATACTTTAGGGCGCATTGAAGCCTATGGTGACGAAGGAAATATCCTCAGATAAAAACTAGAAAGAAGCTTTCTGAGAAACTTTTTAGTGAGGTGTGTATTCATCTCACAGAGTAACACGTTTCTTTTCTTGGAGCAGTTTGCTAACACTGTTTTCGTAAAATATACGAAGGGATATTTGGGAGCGAGTAGAGGCCAATGGTGAAAAAGGAAATATTCTCATATAAAAACTAGAAAGAAGCTATCTGAGACTCTGCTCTGTGACATATGAATTCGTCTAACAGAGTTACACCACCGCTTCCATGGAGCAGATTGTTAGCACTCTTTTTAGGGTATCTGAGAAGGGATATTTTTAATTGCATTGAGGAGTATGGTGACAAAGGAAATATCCTCAGATAAAAACTGGAAGGAAACTTTCTGAGAAAGTCCTCTGTAATGTGTGAATTCATATCACAGAGTTACAAATTTCTTTTCTTGGAGCAGTTTGTAACACTGTTTTCGTGTAATCTGCAATGGGATATTTGGGAGTGCATTGAGGCCTATGGTGAAAAAGGAAGTATCATCAGATCAAAAGTAGAAAGAAGCTTTCTGAGAAAGTGCTTTGTGATGAGTGAATTTATTTCACAGAGTTACACTGTTGTTTTTGTTGAGCAGTTTGCTAAAACTCTTTTCTTGGAATCTGCAATGGGATATCTCAGAGCGCATTGAAGCTTATTTTGACAAAGGAAATATCCTCACATAAAAACTAGAAAGAAGCTTTCTGAGAAACTGATTTTTGTTGTTTTCATTAATCTCACAGAGTTACATGATTCTTTTCATAAATGAGTTTGGTAGAAGTATTTTTGGGGAATCTGAGAAGGGATATTTTGGATTGAATTGAAGCCTATGATGGCAAAGGACATATCCACAGATAAAAACTAGAAAGAACGTTTCTCAGAAAGTTATTTGTGATGTGTGAATTCATCTCACAGAGTTATGTCTCTCTTTCCATGGGGCAGTTTCCTAACATTCTTATGGTGGAATCTGCACAGGGATATTTGGGAGCTCATTGAGGCCTATAGTGAAAAAGGAAATATCCTCAGATAAGAACTAGAAAGAAGATTTTTGAGAAACAGCTTTGTGATCTGTGAATTCATCTCACAGATTTACACCTCTGTTTTCTTGGAACAGTTTGCTAACACTATTTTCGTGGTATATGCAATGGGATATTTGTGAGTGTAGTGAGGCCTATGGTGAAAAAGGAAATATCCTCAGATAATAACTAGAAAGATGTTTTCAAAGAAACTACTTTGTAATTTGTGAATTCATCTCACAGAGTTACACGATTCTTTTCATGAAGCAGTTTTTTATCATTGTTTCTGAGGAATCTGAGAGGGGATATTTTGGATCACATTGAAAACTATGGTTACAAAGGAAATATCCTCAGATAAAAACGAGAAAGAAGCTTCCTGATGTGTGAATTCATCTCACAGTGTTACACCTTCTTTTTTCATGGAGGAGTTGCTAACACCGTTTTTGTGGAATCTGCAATAGGACATTTGGGAGTACATTGAAGCCTATGGTGACAAAGGAAATATCCTGAGACAAAACCAAAAAGAAGCTTTCTGAGAAACTGCTTTGTGATGTGTAAATTCATCTCACAGATTTACACCTTTATTTTCATGGAGGAGTTTGGTAACACTATTTTTGTGGAATCAGCCTAGGGATATTTGCGTGTGCCTTGAGGAATATGGTGAAAATCTAAACATATTCAGATAAAAACCATAAAGCAACTTTTTGAGAAACTGCTTCATGATGTGTGAATTCATCTCACAGAGTTACACTGTTCTTTTCATTGAGCAGTTTGGCAACACTGTTTTCTTGGAATCGTCCATGGGATACATTGGAGCACTTTGAAGCTTATGGTGACAAAGGAAATATCCTCAGACAAAAACTAGAAAGAATCTTTCTGTGAAACTACTTTGTGATGTGTTAATTCATGTCTTTCATTTACACTGTTCTTTTCATTGAGCAGTTTGGTAACACTGTTTTCTTGGAATCCACAAAGGGATTTTTCAGAGAGCACTGAAGCTGATCATTACAGAGGAAATAACCTCATATAAAAATTAGAAAGAAGATTTCTGAGAAACCACTTTGTCATGTGTTAATTCATCTCGCACAGATACACCTTTCTTTTCATACAGCAGTTTGTTAACACTCATTTTGGGGGAGCAGAGAAGGAATACTTTGGATCTCATCAAAGTCTATGGTGACAAAAGAAAAATCCTCAGATAAAAAGTAGAGAGAAGCATTCTGAGAAGCTTCTTGGTGATGTGTGAATTCGTCGCTCAGAGTTACACCTTTCTTTTCATGGAGCAGCTTGCTAATGCTGTTATCATCTAACTGTAAACGGATATTTCAGAAAGAATTGTGAACTACATTGAAAAAGGAAATATCCTCAGAAAAAACTAGAAAAAAACTTTCTGAGAAACTGCCTTGTGATGTGTGAATTCATCTCACAGAGTTACACATTTCCTTTCATGGAAGCACTTTGCTAACACTGTTTTTGTGGAATCTGTAAATTGATATTTAGGAGTGTATTGGTGCCTATGGTGAAAAAGTATATATCCTCACATAAAAGCTAGAAAGAAGCTTTCTGAGAAACTGCTTTGTGATGTGTGAATTCATCTCAGAGAGATACAATGTTGTTTTCATTGAGCAGTTTGCTAACACTGTTTTCTTAGAATCTGCAATCGAATATCGCAGAGCCCATTGAAGATTATTTTGACAAAGGAAATACCTTATTAAAAAAACTAAAAAGAAGCTCTCTGAGAAACTGCTTTGTGATGTGTGAATTCATCTCACAGAGTTACACCATTCTTTTCATGGAGAAGTTTAATGGCACTGTTTTTGGGGAATGTGAGAAGGGATACTTTGGATCATGTTGAAGCCTATGGTGAAAAAGGAAATACCCTCAGATAAAAACTAGAAAGAAACTTTATGAGAAACTTCTTTGTGATGTGTATTCATCTCACAGAGTAGCATGATTCCTTTCTTGGAGCAGTTAGTAAAACAGTTTTCGTGGAATCTGCAATAGGATGTTTGGGAGCGCATTGAAGCCTATGGTGGCAAAGGAAATATCCTCAGACAAAAACAGGAAAGAAACTTTCTATGAAATTGCTTTCTGACTAGTGAGTTCGTCTCACAGATTTACACGATTCATTTCATGGGAAAGCTTGGTAGCACTGTTTTTGGGGAATCTGAGAAGGGATATTTTGGATGACATTGAAGGCTATGGTGACAATGGGAATATGCTAAGATAAAAACTAGGTAGAACCTTTCTGAGAAACTGCTTTGTGATGTGAAAATTCATCACAGAGTTAAACGATTCTTATCATGGATCTGTTTGGTAGCACTCTTTTTGGGGAATCTTCAACAGGATATTTGGGAGTGCGTGGAAGCCTATGGTGACAAAGTAAATATTCTCAGACAAAAGCCAAAAAAAAAAAATTCTGAGAAACAGCTTTGTGATGTGTGAATTCATCTCAGAGATTTACACCTTTCTTTTCATGGAGCAGTTTACTTACACTGTTTTCCTGGAATCTGCAAAGCTATTCATGAGAGCATTGAGGCCTATTATTAAAATGGAAATATCCTCAGACAAAAACTCGAAAGAAGCTTTCTGAGAAACTGCTATGTAATTTGATAATTCATCTCACAGTGTTACACAATTTTTTTCATGGAGCAGTTTGGCAGCACTGTTTTCTTGGAATCCACAATGGGATACTTCAGTGCGCTTCGAAGTTTATGGTGACAAAGGAAATATCCTAATATAAAAACTAGAAGGAAATTTTCTGAGAAACTGCTTTGTGATGTGTTAATTCATCTCACAGAGTTATACTGTTCTTTTCATTGTGTAGTTTGCTAACACTGTTTTCTTGGAATCTGGAATGGGATATTTCGGAGTACATTGAGGCTGCTGGTGACAAAGGAAATATCATCAGATGAACACTATAAAGAAGCGTTCTGAGAAATTGCTTAGTGGTTTTTAAATTCATCTCACAGACATACAGGATTTTTTTCATGGAGCAGTTTGCTAACACTGTTTTCGTGGAATCTGCAAAGGGATATTTTGGAGGGCATTGAGGCCTACAGTGATAAAGAAAATATCTTCAGATAAAAATTGGAAAGAAGTTTTCTGATAAACTACTTTGTGATGTGTGTGTTCAACTCACAGAGTTAAATGATTCTTTGGATTCAACAGTTTGGTAACAGTTTTTGTCCATTCTGCAAATGGACATTTGGGACATCTTTGAAGACAATGGTGAAAAGCAAGTATCCCAGGATAAAAGCTAGAAGGAAGTTATCTGACAACCTGTGCTTTGGTGTTTGCCTCCATCTCACAGAGTGAAACCTGTATTTTCATTCAGCAGTTTGGAATCTGTTTTCTAAGAATCTCTGAGGAGATATTTGGTAGCCCATTGAGGCCTGTGGTGAAAAAGGAAGTATCTTCAGATAAATTTTGGAAACAATATTTCTGAGTAACTGCTCTGTGATACGTCCATTCATCTCACAGAGTTAAACCTTTCTTTGCATTCCTCAGTTTGGAAACAAGGTTATTGTCCATTTGGCAAGGGGACATTTTGGAGCTCCTTGAGACCAATGACAAAAAGTTGAATATCCAAGGATAAAAACTAGAAGGCAGATATCTGGGAAATCAATTTTTGAAGTGTCCGTTCATGTTGCAGAGTTAATCCCTTCTTTTCATTTAGCAGTTTTGTAGCACTGTTTTTAAAGAATCTGCAAGAGATACTTGGTAGCGCATTGAGGTCTACAATGAAAAAGGAAATGTATTCAGATAAAAATAGAAAGAAGTTTCCTTGGAAACTGCTTTTGGATGTGTTCATTCATCTCACAGAGTAAAGCTTTCTTTGGATTCAGCAGTTTGGAAACACTGTTTTGTCCATTCTCTGAAAGGACATTTTGGAGATATTAGAGGCCAATGAAGGAAAAGCAAATATCACAAAACAAAAACTAGAATTATCTGACTAATTGACTTGTGAATTGTGAATTTGTCTCCCAGAGTTAAAGATTTCTTTTCATTTAGCAGTTTGGAAGGAGTGTTTTCTTGGATTCTCTGAAGAGATATTTGGGAGTGTTTTGAACCCTACAGCAAAAAGGGAAACATCTTGTGTGAAGACATAGAGGGAAGCTTTCTGAAAAACTGCTTTGTGATGTGTGCATTCATCTCAAGGAGTTAAACTTTTCTTTGGATTCAGCAGTTTTGGAACATTGTTTTTGTCCATTCTGGGAATGAACATTTGGGTGCTCTTTGAGGCCAGTGGCAAAAAAGTGAATATCCCAGAATAAAAAGTACAAGGATGCTATCTGACAAACTGAGTTGTTTGGTGCATTCATCTCACAGAGGTAAACAGTTCATTTAATTCAGCAGTTTGGAAACAGTTTTTTCTCGTATTCTGTGAAGAGATATTGCATAGTACTCTGAGGCCTATAGAGGAAAAGGAAATATCTTTGAGAAAAACTAGAAAGAAGCTTTCTAAGAAACCACTTTATGATGTGTGTTTTCATGTCATTTAGTTAAACCATTTTGTGGATTCAGCAATGTGGTTACACTGTTTTTGTTTATTCTGCGAATGGATATTTTGTAGCTGGTTGCAGTCAATGGCAAAAAATTGAATATCCCAGGATAACTAGAAAGAAGATATCTGAAAAACTGCTTTGTGATGTGTGCATTCATCACACATTTGGAATGACTGTTTTTGTGGAATCTGAAAACAGGTATTTCGGAGTGCATTGAAGCCTAAGGTGAAAAAGGAAATATCCTCAGATAAAAACTAGAAAGAAGCTTTCCAATATACTGTTTTGTGATGTGTGAATTCATCTCACAGAGTTATACATTTATTTTCATTGAGCAGTTTGGTAACATTGTTTTTGTGGAATCTGCAAAGGGATATTCAGGAGAGCATTGAGGACTACGGTGAGAGAGCAAATATCTTCAGATAAAAAGTGAAGAGAAGCTATCTGAGAAACTGTTTTGTGATGTGTGCATTCCACTCACAGAATTGTATCTCACATTTCATTGAGGAGTGTGGTAACACGTAAAAAATCTGCAAATGCATATTTTGGAGCTCGGAGAAGCCTAAGGTGATGGAGGAAATATCTTCAGATAAAAACTAGAATGAGGCTTTCTGATAAACTGCTTTCCAATGTGTGTATTCATCTGACAGTATTAAACTGCTCTTTACACTGTGGAGTTTGGAGACTCTGTCATTGACAAATCCATGAAGAGACCTTTTGGGGCGCACTGAGGTCTATGGTGAACAAGGAAATAACATCAGATGCAAACTGGAAAAAACCTTTCTGAAAACCTGCTTTGTGATGTACTCATTTATATCAGAGAGTTAAAACTTTCCTTTGATTGAGCAGTTTGGAATCACTGTTTTTGGGGAATCTGAGAAGAGATATTTGGGAGTGCATTGAAGGCTAAGGTGAAAAAGGAAATATCCTTAGATAAAAACTAAACAGAAACTTTCTGAGAAAATGTTTTGTGATGAGTGAATTCATCTCAAAGAGTTAAACATTTCTTTTCATTAAGCAGTTTGGTAACACTGTTTGTGTGGAATATGCAAAGGGATATTCGGGAGCAGATTGGGGCCTATGGAGAAAAAGAAAATATCCTCAGATAAACACTGGAGAGAAATCTACTGATAAAAACTGAGAGAATCTTTCTGAGAAATTGCTCTGTGATGTGTGCATTCATCTCACAGACTGAAGTCTTTCTTTACATTGCACAGTTTGGAAACTCTGTTTTTGACAAATCTGCAAAGGGACATTTGGGGACGTATTGAGAACTATGGTGAACAAGGAAATAGCTTCAGATGAAAACTGGAAAGAAGCTTTCTGAGAAACTGCTTTGTGATGTGTGCATTCATCTCATATGGTTAGACCTTTCTTTTCATTGAGCAGTTTGGAATCACAGTTTTTGTGGAATATGAGAAGGGATATTTGGGAGTGCATTGAAGCCTAAGGTGAAAAAGGAAATATCCTCAGATAAAAAGTAGAAAGAAGCTTTCCGAGAAACTGCTTTGTGACAAGAGAATTCACCTCACAGAGTTAAACCTTTCTTTCCATTGAACAGTTTCATAATACTGTTTTTGTGGAATCTGCAAAGGAATATTAGGTAGTGCATTCACACCTAAGGTTAAAAAAGAAATGTCTTCAGAAAAAATCTGGAGAGTAGCATTTTGAGAAACGGCTTTGTGTTGTGTGCATTCATATCATAGGATTAAAACTTTTCTTTCATTGAGCAGTTTGGAATCACTGTTTCTCTGGAATCTGAGAAGTGATATTTGAAGTGCATTGAAGCCTATGGTGAAAAAGAAAATATCCTCAGATTAAAACTAGAAAGAAGCTTTTTGAGAAACTGCTTTGTGGTGTGTGCACTTATCTCACAGAGTGTACCATTCTTTCATTGAGCAGAGTGGAAACACTGATTGTGTAAAATATACAAAGGGATATTTCGAAGCTCATTGAAGCCTAAAGTAAAGAAAGGAAGTATCTTCAGATAAAAACTAGAAAGAAGCTTTGTGAGAAAATGTTTTTTTATTTCTCTTTATCAAAATTAAAACTTTTTATCTGCAAAAGACGCTGACTTTTAAAAGATTGAGAAGATCAAGAAGAGTGGAGAACATATTTTCTTTTATTTATTTATTTATTTTTATTTTTTATTTTTTATTTTTTATTATACTTTAAGTTCTAGGGTACATGTGCATAACGTTTATATCATGTATAACTCCCCAATGCAATCCCTCCCTCCTCCCCCCTCCCCCTGATAGGCCCCAGTGTGTGATGTTCCCCTCAAATCAAACACCGCATGTTCTCACTCATAGGTGGGAACTGAACAATGAGATCACTTGGAGAAAATGTTTTGTGATGTGTGCATTCATGTCACAGAGTTAAACCTTTCTTCATAATGTACAGTTTGGAATCTCTGTCTTTGATGAATCCGCAAAGCGACATTTTGGGGCGCATTGAGGCTGTCAGTGAAGAAAGAAATATCTTCAGAAGAAAACTGGAAAGAAACTTTCAGAGAAACTGCTTTGTGATGTGTATATTCATTTCATAGAGTTAAAACTTAGTTTTGCCTGAGGAGTTTCAAATCACTGCTTTTGCAGAATCTAAGAAGGGACATTTGGGAGTGCATTGAAGTCTTTGGTGAAAAAGGAAACATCCTCAGATAAAAACTAGAAAGAAGCTTTCTGAGAACCTGCTTTGTGATGTGTGCATTCATCTCATAGAGTTAAAGCTTTCCTTTGATTGATCAGTTTAGAATCACTGTTTTTGTGGAATATGAGAGGGGCTATTTGGGAGCTCATTGAAGACTAAGGTGAAAAAGGAATAATCCTCAGATAAAAACTACAAAGAAACTTTTTGAGAAACTGCTTGGTGATGTGTGAATTCTCCTCAATGAGCTAAACCTTTCCTTTCATTGAGCAGTGTGGTTTCTCTGCTTTTGTGGAAACTGCAAAGGGGTATTCAGGAATGCATTGAGGCTTATGGTGAAAAAGAAAATATATTCAGATAAAAACTGGAGAGAAGCTTTCTGAGAAACTGCTTTTTGAAGTTTGCATTCCTCTCACAGTGTTACACTTTTCATTGAGCAGTGTGAAAACACTGTGTAAAATTGACAAAGTGATATTTCTGAACACATTGAAGCATAAGGTGAAGAAGATAATATCTTCAGATAAAAACTAGAAAAAAGTTTACTGAGAAACTGCTTTGTGAAGTGTGAATTCATCAGACAGAGTCAAAAGTTTCTTCTCTTTGAGCAGTTTGGTAACACTGTCTCCAGTGAACCTGCAAAGGAATATTGGAGAACAGACTGAGGCCTATGGTGAACTAGAAAGAAGCTTTCCAAGAAACTGCTTTGTTATGTGTGAATTCATCTAACAGAGTTAAAACTTTCCTTTCATTGAGCAGTTTGGTAACACTGTTTTTGTGGGATCTCCAAAGGGCTATTCGGAAGTGCATTGAGGTCTATGGTGAAAAAGTAAATATCTTCAGATAAGCGCTGGAGAGAAGCTTTCTGAGAAACTCCTTTGTGATTTGTGCAGTCCAATCACCGAGCTATACCTCCATTTTCATTGAGCAGTTTGGAAACACTTTTTGAGTTCAATCTACATAGGGATATTTCCGAGTGCCTTGGAGCCTTGGTGAAAAGGGAAATATTCTCAGATAAAAATTAGACAGAAGCTTTCTGAGAAACAGCTTTGTGATGTGTGCACTCTCTCATGGAGGTCAACCTTTCTTTTCATTGAGCAGTTTGGTAACTCTGTTTTTGTGGAATCTGCAATGGGATATACTGGAGCGCATTGAGGCCTATGGTGAAACAGGCAATGCCCTCAGATAAAAACTGGAAAGAACCTTTCTAAGAAACTGCTTTGTGATGTGTGCATTCCTCTCAAAGAGTTATACCTTTCTTTTCATTGAACAGTGTGGAAAGGCTGTTTGTGTAAAATCTACAAGGGGACATTTTGGAGTGCATTGTATTTTAGGGTGATGAAGGAAATATCTTCAGATAAAAACTAGAAAGAAACTTTCTGAGAAACAGCTTTGGGTTGTGTACATTCATCTCATAGAGTTAAATCTTTCTTTACATTGCACAGTTCGGAAACAATGTCCAAACGTAATTGGACAATTGGGGGCGTATCGAGGCTTATGGTGAAGGCGGAAATATTCTTCAGATGACAACTGAAAGGAAGTTCTCTGGGAAACTGCTTTGTGATGTGTGCATTCGTCTCATAGAGTTAAACGTTTGTTTTGATTGAGCAGTTTTGGAATCACTGTTTTTATGGAATCTGAGAAGGGATATTTGGGAGCACGTTGAGGTCCAAGGTGAAAAAGGAAATATCCTCAGATAAAAACTTGAAAAATGTTTCCGGAGAAACTCCTATGTGATGTGTGAATTCATCTTACAGAGTTAAACCTTTCTTTTCATTGAGCAGTTTTGTTTCACTGTTTTTGTAGAATCTGAAATGGGATATTTGGGAGTGCATTGAAGCCTTTGGTGAAAAATGTAATGTCATTTGATAAAAACTGGAGAGATCCTTCTGTAGAAGCTGCTTTGTGATGTATGTATTCCTCTCACCGACCTTTCATTGTGTTGAACAGTGTGGAAAGACTCTGGGTAAAATCGACAAAGGGATAATTGAAAGCACATTGAATTCTAAGGTGATGAAGGAAATATGTTCAGATAAATACTATAAAGAAGTTCTCTGAGAAACTAATTTATGATGAATGCATTCATCTCATAGCCTTAACATTTTCTTTATGTTGCACTTTTTGGAAGCACTGTCTTTGACATATATGTGAATGAACATTTGGAGGCACATTGAGGCCTACGGTGAAGAAGGAAATATCTTCAGATGGCAACTGGAAAAAGGCTCTCTGAGAAACTGCTTTGTGATATGCACATTCATCTCATAGAGTTAAATGTCTGTTTTGATTGAGCAGTTTGGAATCACTGTTTTTGGTAGAATATGAGAAGGAATATTTGGGAGCGCATTGAAGCCTATGGTGAAAAAGGAACTATCCTCAGATAAAAACTAGAAACAAGCTTTCCAAGAAACTGCTTTGTGATGTGTGAATTCATCTCACAGAGTTAAAAAATTGTTTTCACTGAGCAGTTTGGTAGCACTGTTTTTGTGGAATTTGCAGTGGGATATTCAGGAACTCATTGAGGACTATGGTTAAAAAGGAAATATCTTCAGATAAAAACTGGAGAGAAGCTTTCTGAGAAACTCCATTGTGATGTGTGCATTCATCTCATAGAGTTAAACCTTTCTGTTGATTGAGCAGTTTGGAATCACTTTTTTTGTGGAATGTGAGAAGGGATATTTTGGAGCACTTCAAAGCCAATGATAAAAAAGGAAATATCCTCATATAAAAACTACAAACAAGCTCTCTGAGAAACTGCTTTGTGATGTGTGAATTCATCTCACAGAGTTAAACCTTCTTTTCATTGAACAGTTTGATAACACTCTTATTGAGGAATCTGCTGTGGGGTATGCAGGAGCATATTGAGGCCTACGATGAAAAAGGAAATATCCTGAGATAAAAACTGGAGAGAACTTTTCTGAGAAACTGCTTTGTGACGTGTGCATTCCTCTTACTGAGTCATACCTTTCTTTTCATTGAACAGTGTGGAAAGACTGTAAGTGTAAACTCTACAAAAGGATACTAGGTAGTGTATTGAAGCTTAAGGTGATGAAGAAAATATCTTCAGATAAAAACTGGAAGTAAGCTTTCTATGGAATTGTTTTGTGAAGCGTGCATTCCTCTCACAGAATTCTACCTTTCTTTTCATTGAGCAGTGTAGAAACCCTCTTTGTGGAAAACCTACAATGTGATATTTCCAAGTGCATTGAAGCATAAGGTGAAGAAGGAAGTACCTTCAGATAAAAACTAGAAAGAAGCTTTCTGAGAAACTGCTTTGTGATGTGTGCACTCATCTCACAGAGTTAAACCTTTCTTTACTTTGCACAGTTTGCAAACACTATCTTTCACGAATCTATTAAGGGACATTCTGAGGTTCATTCAGGCCTACGTTGAACATCGAAATATCTTCAGAGGAAAACTGGAAAAAAGCTTTCTGAGAAACTGCTTTGTGTTGTGTATATTCATCTCATAGAGTTAACATTTCTTTTGATTGAATAGTTTGGAATCACTGTGGAATCTGAGAAGGGATATTTGGGAGTGCATTGAAGCCTATGGTAAAAGGGAATCATCCTCAGATAAAAACTAGAAAGAAACTTTCTGATAACCTGCTTTGTGATGTGTGAATTAATATCACAGAGTGAACCTTTTCTTTCTTTGAGCAGTATAGTAACACTGTTTTTGTGGAATCTACATAGGGTTATTTGGGAGCGCATTGAGGGCTATGGGGAAAAAGGAAATATCCTCCAATAAAAATTGGAGAGAAGCTTTCTGAGAAACTGCTTTGTGATACGTGTATTTCACTCACAGAGTTTTATCTCTCTTTTCATTGAGTAGTATGGAAACACTGTGTAAAATCTACAAAGGGATATTTTGGAGCATGCTGAAGCCTATGGTGAAAACGGAAATATCCTCAAATGAAAACTACAGAGAAGTTATCCAAGAGACTGCTTTGTGATGGGTGCATTCATCTCACAGAGGTAAACCTATCTTCACATTGTGCAGTTTGGAAACCCTCTCTTTGCACTCATCATGAAGGGATATTCGGGAGCACATTGAGGCCTATGGTGAACATGGAAATATCTTCAGATGAAAACGAGAAAGAACCTTTCTGAGAAACAGCTTTGTGACGTGTGAATTTACATCATAAAGTTAAACATTTCTTTTGATTCAGCAGTATACGTCACTGATTTTCTGGCGTCTGAAAAGCAATATTTTGTAGTGCAATGAAGCCTATGCTGAAAATGGAATCATCCTCAGATAAAAACTAGAAAGGAGCTTTCTGAGCTACTGCTTTGTAATGTGTGAATTCACATGATAAAGTTAAACGTTTCTGCTCATTGAGCAGTTTAGTAACAATATTTTCGTGGCATCTGCAAAGGGATATTTGCGAGCACATTGAGGCCTACAGTGAAAAAGGAAATATCTTCAGATAAAAACTGGATAGAAGCTTTTCTGAGACACAGTTTTGTGAGATGTGCATTTCTCTCACAGATTTATACCTTTCTTTTCATTGAGCAGTGTGTAACACAGTTTTTCTACAATCTACAAAGGGATCTTTCAGAGCACATTGAAGTTTAAGGTGACAAACGAAACATCATCACATAAAAATTAGAAAGAAGCTTTATGAGAAACTGCTTAGAGATGTGTGCGTTCATCTCACAGAATCGAACCACTCTTTACATTGCACAGTTTGGAAACTCTGTCATTGACGAATCTGCAAATGGATATTTGGGGGTGCATTGAGGTCAATGGTGTACAAGGAAGTATCTTCAGTTGAATACTAGAAGGAAGCTTTCTGAGAAACGGCTTTGTGATGTGTGCATTAATCTCATAGAGTTAAAAGTTTCCTTAATAGAGCCATTTAGAATCTCTGTTTCTATGGAAACTCAGAAGGGATATTTGGGGATGCCTTGAAGCCTATGTTGAAAAGAGAATTATCCTCAGATAAAAACTAGAAAGAAGCTTTCTGAGAAACTGCTTTGTGATGTGTGCATTCGTCTCCCAGAATTAAACCTCACCTTACATTGTGCAGTTTGGAAATGCTGTCTTTGAACAACTAGAGAGAAACTTTCTGAAAAACTGTTTTGTGATGTGTGCATTCATCTCAAAGAGTTTAACATTTCTTTTGATTGAGGAGTCTAATATCACTGATTTTGTGGAATCTGAGAATAGGTATTTGGGAGCACATTGAAGCCTATGATAAAAAGGGAAATATTCTGAGATAAAGACTTGAAAGGAGCTTTCTGATAAACTGCTTTCTGATGTGAGAATTCCTCTGACAGAGTTAAATGTTTCTTCTCATTGAGCAGTTTGGAGTCACTGTTTTTGTGGAACCTAAGAAGGGATATTTGGGAGCACAATGAAGTTTGTGGTGAAAATGAAATATCCTCAGTTAAAAACAGAAAGAAGCTTTCTGAGAAACTGGTTTGTGACGTGTCCATTAATCTCACAGAGTGATTGAGCAGTTTGGAATCACTGTTTTTGCAGAATCTGAGAAGGGATATTTGGGAGTGCATTGAAGCCTATGGTGAATAAGGAAATATCCTCAGATAAAAACTAGAAAGAAGCTTTCTGAGAAACTGCTTTGTGATCTGTGAATTCATCTCACAGTGTTAAACCTTTCTTTTCTTTGAGTAGTTTGGTAGCAGTGTTTTCATGGAATCTGAAAAGGGATATTCAGGAGCACATTGAGGCCAATGGTTAAAAATAAACTATCATCAGAAAAAAACTAGAGAGAAATTTTCTGAGAAACTGCTTTGTGATGTGTGCTTTCACCTCACAGAGTTAAACGGTGCATTGCATTCAGCAGTTTTGGTAACACGGTTGTAGTCCAATCTGTGAATGGACGTTTTGTTGCTCTGCGAAGTCAATGGCAAAAATGCAAACATCCCAGGGTAAGAAGTGGAGGGAAGTTATCTGACAAAACCACTTGTGATTTGTACCTTCACATCACAGAGTCAAACATTTTTTTTCATTCAGCACCTTATAAATAGTGCTTTCTGGTGTACTCAGAGGAAATATTAGGTAGCGTGTTCAGTCCAACTTTGAAGAAGGAAACATCTTCATATATAAACTAGAAAGAAGCTTTGTGAGAAACTGCTTCATGATGTGTGCATTCATCTCACAGACTTAAACCTTTCTTTGGATTCAGAAGTTTGGGAATACTGTTTTTGTCCATTCTGTGAATAGATATTTGGGAGAATTTTGAGGCCAATGATGAAAAAGTGAATATCACAGGATAAAAACTAAAAGGAATTTATCTGACAAAATGACCTGTGATGTGTGCATTTATCTCACAGAGTTTATCCTGACATTTCATTCCACAGTTTGAAAACACTGTTTTCTTAGAATCTGAGAAGAGATACTCAGTAGCTCTTAGAGATCTCCTGTGAAAAAGTAAATGTGTTCAGATAAATAGAAGAAAGAAGCTTTCTGAGAAACTGCTTTGTGATGTGTGCATTCACCTCACAGAGTTAAATGATTCTCTGCATTCAGCAGTTTGGAAACACTGTTTTCTTAAAATCTGCAAAGAGATATTCAGTAGTGCATTGAGGACTTCTGTGAAAAAGAAAATGTCTTCAGATAAATAGCAGAATGAAGCTTTCTGAGAAACTGCATTGTGATGTGTACATTCACCTCACAGAGTTAAACATTTCTGTATATTCAGCAGTTTGGAACATTGTTTTTGTCCATTCTGTGAATGGACTTTTGGCAGATCTTTGAGGTCAAAGGCAAAAAAAGGAATGTCCCAGGACAAGACTAGAAGAAATTTATCTGACAAATTGGCTTGTGATTTGTGCATTCATCTCACAAAGTTAAAGATTTCTTTTCGTTCCACAGTTTGAAAACTGTGTTTTCTTGTATTCTGTGAAGAGATAGTTGGTAGTGCTTTGAGACCACTGTTGAAAACGGAAGTATCTTGTGAGAAAAACTGGGAAAGAGTTTTCTGAGAAACTGCTTTGTGATGTGTGCATTCATCTCACAGATTTAAACCTTTCCTTGGATTCAGCAGTGTGGAAAGACTGTTTCCTTCTTTTCTGCGAATGGATATTTGGTAGCTCGGAGTCAAGTGAATATCCCATGATAAAGACTCAAAGAAGATATCTGAGAAACCACTTTGTGATGTCAGCATTCACCTTGCAGAGTTAAACCTTTCCTCTCAATCAGCAATTTGGAAACACTCTGTTTGTAATGTCTGTGAAGGTATATTTGGGAGCGCATTGAGGCCAAAGGTGTAAAAGGAAACATTTTCAGATGAAAACTAGAAAGATTCTTTCTGAGAAACTGTTTTGTGTTGTGTGCATTCACCTCACAGAGTTACACCTCTCTTTAGATGCAGAAGTTTGGGAACAAGGTATTTGTCCATTCTGTGAAAGGACATTTGGGAAGTCATTGAAGCCAATGGCGAGATAACGAATAATTCAGGACAAACAATAGAAGAAAGTTATCTGACAAACCAAACTGTGATTTGTGCATTCCTTGCAGAGGTACACCTTTCTTTTCATTCAGCAGTTTGGAAACACTGTTTTCTTACATTCTGTGAAGAGATACTGTGTAGTGCATTGTGATCTCCTGAGAAAACCAAATGTCTTCAGATAAATTGTAGAAAGAAGCTTTCTGATAAACTGCTTTGTGGTTTGTGCGTTCACGTCACAGAGTTAAACGTTACATTGTATTCAGCAGTTTTGGTAACAGTGTTGTCCAATCTGTGAATGGATGTTTTGGTGCTCTTTGAGGCCTATGGTGAAAAGTGAATATCCCAGGATAAAAACTAGAAGGAAGATATCTCACAAACCGACTTGTTATTTGTACATTCATCTCACAGAGTTAAACATTTCTTTTCATTCAGCAGTTTGGAAACAGTGCTTTCTGGGATTTTCAGAAGACATATTTCGTAGTGCTTTCAGGCCTACAGTGAAAAAGGAAATAACTTCAGATAAAAACTAGAAAGAAGCTTTCTGAGAAACTGCTTCATAATGTGTGCACTCATCTCACAGAGTTAAAACTTTCCTTGATTCAGCAGTTTGAGAACACTGTTTTTTCTGACAAACCGACCTGTGATGTGTGCATTCATCTCACAGAGTTCAACCTGTCTTTTCATTGATCAGTTTGGAAACACTATTTTCTTAGTATCTGCGAAGAGATACTCAGTAGCTCTTTGAGGCCTTTTGTGAAAAAGGAAATGTCTTCAGATAGATAGTAGAAAGAAGCTTTCTGAGAAACTACTTTGTGATGTGTGTGTTCACCTCACTGAGTTATACATTTCTTCGTATTCAGCAGTTTGGTAACACTCTATTTGTCCATTCTACAAATGGATATTTGGGAGATCTTTGAGATCAATGGTGCAAAAGTGGATATCCCAGGACAAAATTAGAAGGAAGTTGTCTGACAAATCGACTTGTGATTTGTGCATTCATCTGACAGAGTTAAAGACTTCTTTTCACTCCACAGTTTGAAAACAGTGTTTTCTTGTATTCTGCAAAGAGATATTTGGTAGCACTTTGAGGACCATGGTGAAAATGGAAATATCTTGTGAGAAAAACTAGAGAGAAACTATCTGAGAAACTGTTTTGTGACGTGTTCATTCATCTCACAGAGTTAAACCTTTCCTTGGATTCAGCAGCGCAATAACACTTTTTGTTTATTCTGCAAATGTACATTTGGTAGCCCTTTGAGGTCAAGGGCAGAAAAATGAATATCCCAAGAAATAAACTAGGAAGAAATATATGGGAGACCGCTTTGTGATGTAGGCATTCATCTCACAGATTCAAACCTTTCTTTTCATTCAGCAGTTTGGAAACAGTGCTTTCTGGGATTCTTAGAAGAAATATTTGGTGGCACTTTCAGGCATATGGTGAAAAAGGAGCTATCTTTAGATAAAAACAAGAAAGAAGCTTTCTGAGTAACTGCTTCATGATGTGTGCATTCATCTCACAGAGTTAAACATTTCTTTGGATTCCGCAGTTTGCAATCACTGTTTTTGTCCATTTGCAGAATGGACATTTGGGAGATTTTTGTGGCCAATGATGAAAAAGGGAATATCTCAGGATAAAAACTAGAAGGAGGTAATCTGACAAACCGACCTCTGATGTGTGCATTCATCTCGCAGAGTTAAACCTCTCTTCCCATTCAGCAGTTTGGAAACACTGTTTCCTCAGAAGCTGCAAAGAGATATTCTGTAGTGCTTTGAGGCCTCCAGTGAAAAAGGAAATGCATTCAGATAAATAGCTGAAAGAAACTTTCTGGGAAATTGCTTTGTGATGTGTGCGTTCACCTCACAGAACTAAACATTTCTCTGTATTCAGCAGTTTGGTAACATTGTTTTTGTCCTTTTTGCGAATGGACATTTGGGAGATCTTTGAGGTCAATGGCGAAAAAGTGAATATCCCAGGAAAAAACTAGAAAGAAGTTATCTCACAAATTGACTTGTGATTTGTGCATTCATCTGACGGAGTTAAATACTTCATTTTATTCTGCAGTTTGGAAACAGTGTTTTCTTGTGTTCTGCAAAGAGATATATGGCAGCACTTTGTGGCCCAGGGTGAAAATGGAAATATCTTGTGAGAAAAACTGAAGAGAAGCTTTCTGAGAAACTGCTTTGTGATGTGTGCCTTCATCTCACAGAGCTAAACCTTTCTTTGGATTCAGCAGTGCAGAAACACTGTTTACATTTACTCTGCAAATGGACATTTTGTAGCTCTTTGAGGCTAAGGGTGACAAAGTGAATATCCCAGGATAAAAGCTAGAAAGAAGCTATCTGAGAAACCGCTTTGTGATGTGGACATTCATCTCACAGAATTAAATGCTTCTTTGGATTCAGCAGTTTGGGAACACTGTTTTTGTCCATTCTGCGAATGGACGTTTGGGAGATCTTTTAGGCCAATGGCAAAAAAGCGAATATCCCAGGACAAAAACTAGAAGGTAGTTACCTGACAAACTGACTTGTGATTTGTGCATTCATCTGACAGAGTTAAAGATTTCTTTTCATTCTACCATTTGGAAACAGTATTTTCGTGTATTCAGCAAAGAGATGTTTGGAAGCACTTTGAGGTCCATGGTGAAAATAGAAACATCTTGTGAGAGAAATTGGGGAGAATACTTCTGAGAAACAGTTTTCTGATGTGTGTATTCATCTCACAGATTTAAACCTTTCTTTACGTTGCGTACTTTGGAAACTCTGTCTTTGAACAAATCGCAAAAGGACATTTTGGGGAGCATTGACGCCTATGGTGAACAAGGAAATATGTTCAGATGAAAACTGGAAAGAAGATTTCTGAGAAACAGCTTTGGGATGTGTGCATTCATCTCATAGGGTTAACATTTCTTTAAATTGAGCAGTTTGAAATCAGTGATTTTGTGGTATCTGAGAAAAGATATTTGGGAGGTCATAGAAGCCTATGGTGAAAAGGGACATATCCTCAGATAAAAACTGGAAAGGAGCTTTCCTAGAAACTGCTGTGTGATGTGTGAATTCATCTGACAGAGTTAAATGCTTCCTCTCATTGAGCAGTTTGGTAACTTTGTTTGAGAAATCTGCAAAGGGATATTTGGGAGCACATTGAGGCCTATGATGAAAAAGGAAATATCTTCAGATAAAAACAGGAGAGAAGCTTTCTGCAAAACTTCCTTGTGATGTGTTCATTCCCCTCACAGAGTTCTACCTTTCTTTTCATTGAGAAGTGTGGAAACGGTGTGTGTGTAAAATCTACAAAGTGAGATTTTCTAGTGTTTTGATGCATAAGGTGAAGAAGGTAGTATCTTGAGATAAAAACCAGAAAGAAGTTTTCTGAGAAATTGAATTGTGATGTTTAACTTTAACTTGTAAAGGTTTAATTTACTGCATTCATCTCAATGAGCTAAACCTTTCTTTTGGTTGAGCAATTTGGAATCATTCGTTTTGTGGAATCTGAGAAGAGGTATGTGGAGTGCATTGAAGCCTATGGTGAAAAGAAATATCCTCATATAAAAACTGTAAAGGATTTTCCGAGAAACTGCTTTGTGATGTGTGAATTCATCCACAGAGTTAAACCTTTCTTTTCATTGAGCAGTTTGGTAACACTGTTTTTGTGGAATCTGCAATGGGATATTCAGTAGTGCATTGAGGCCTACAGTGAAAAACAAAATATCCTCAGAGTGCACAAGAAGTACTAGCAAACTGCTCCATGAAAGAGTGATGTAACTCTGTGAGATGAATTCACACATGACAAAGCAGTTTCTCAGAAAGCCTCTTTCTTGTTTTCATCTGAGGCTATTTCCTTTGTAAACACAGACTTCATGGTGCTCCTGTATATCTCATTGCAGATTCCGCAAAAAAATAGTGTTAGCAAACTTCTCAATTAAAGCAACAGTGTAACTCTGTGAGATGAATCACACATCACAAAGCAGTTTCTCTGAAGGCTTCTCTCCAGTTATCTGACGATATTGCATTCTTTGCCATAGGACTCAATGCCCTTGGAATATCCCATGACAGGTTCCATGAGAAAACAAGAAAGAAGCTTTCTGAGAAACTGCTTTGTGATGTGTGTATTCATCTCACAGAGTTACACCACTCTTTCATGGAGCTGCTTGCTAGCACTTCTTGTGGAATCTAAGAAGGGATATTTTGAATCACTTTGAAGCCTATGTTGAAAAAGGAAATATCCTGAGATAAAAACTGCCGGGAAGTCTTCTGCAAAACTGCTTAGTGTTGTGTGAATTAATCTCACAGAGTTACACTTTGTTTTGATGGAGCCTTTTGACACCACTGTTTTCCGAAATCTGAAAAGAGATAGTTTGGATCACATTGAAGCCTATGGTGAACAAGGAAATATACTTAGATAAAAACTAGAAAGAAGCTTTCTGAGAAACTGCATTGTGATTTGTGAATTCATCTCACAGAGTTTAACCTTTCTTTTCATTGAACAGTTTGCTAACACTGTTTTCGTGGATTCTGCAATGGTATATTCAGGAGCGCATTGAGGCCTGTGGTGAAAAACGAAATATCCTCAGATAAAAACTGGACAGAAGCCTTCTGAGAAACTGCTTCATGATGTGTGAATTCATCTCACAGAGTTACACCTTGCTTTTCATTGAGCAGTTCCCTAACACTCTTTTCATGGAAACCACAATGGGATATTCAGGAGCGTATTGAGGCCTATGGAGAAAAAGGAAATATCCTCAGATAAAAACTGCAGAGAAGTCTTCTGAGAAACTGCTTAGTGATGTGTGAGTTCATCTCACATAGTTACAAGTTTGTTTTGATGGAGAAGTTTGATGGCACTGTTTTGCAGAATCAGAGAAGGGATGTTTTGGATTGCGTTGAGGCCTATGGTGAAAAAGGAAATATCCTCAGATTATAACTGCAGAGAACTGTTCTGACAAACTGCTTTTGGGTGTCTGCATTCATCTCACAGAGTAAAAACTTTCTGTTGAAGGAACAGTTTGGCATCAATGTTTTTGCAGAATCTGAGAAGGGTTATTTTAGATCACAGTGAACCCTATGGTGGAAAAGGAAATATCCTCAGATTACAACTAGAAAGAAGATTTCTAAGAATCTACTTTGTTATGTGTGAATTCATCTCACAGAGTTACACCATTCTTTCCATGGAGCAGTTAGGTACCACTGTTTTCGGTGAATCTGAGAAGGGACATATTGCATCACATTGAAGCCTACAGTGACAAAGGAAATATCATTAGATCAATACTAGAAAGAAGCTTTCTGAGAAACTGCTTTGTGATGTGTGAATTCATATCACAAATTTACGTCTTTGTTTTCATTGAGAAGTTTGCTTAGACTGTTTTCGTGGAATCTGCAATGGGATATTCGGGAGTATATTGAGGCCTATGATGTAAAAGGAAATATCCTAAGATAAAAACTAGAAAGAAGGTTTCTGAGAAACTGCTTTGTGATGAATAAATTCATCCCACAAAGTTACAGCATCCTTTTCATGGGGAAGTTTGGTAGCACTGCTTTTGGGGAATCTGAGAATGTATTTTTGGATCATCTTGAGGCCTATGGTAACAAAGCAATATCCTGAGATTAAAAATAGAAAGAAGCTTTCTGAGAACTGCTTTGTGATGTGTGTATTCATCTCACAGAGTTACACCACTCTTTCATGGAGCTGCTTGCTAGCACTTCTTGTGGAATCTAAGAAGGGATATTTTGAATCACTTTGAAGCCTATGTTGAAAAAGGAAATATCCTGAGATAAAAACTGCCGGGAAGTCTTCTGCAAAACTGCTTAGTGTTGTGTGAATTAATCTCACAGAGTTACACTTTGTTTTGATGGAGCCTTTTGACACCACTGTTTTCCGAAATCTGAAAAGAGATAGTTTGGATCACATTGAAGCCTATGGTGAACAAGGAAATATACTTAGATAAAAACTAGAAAGAAGCTTTCTGAGAAACTGCATTGTGATTTGTGAATTCATCTCACAGAGTTTAACCTTTCTTTTCATTGAACAGTTTGCTAACACTGTTTTCGTGGATTCTGCAATGGTATATTCAGGAGCGCATTGAGGCCTGTGGTGAAAAACGAAATATCCTCAGATAAAAACTGGACAGAAGCCTTCTGAGAAACTGCTTCATGATGTGTGAATTCATCTCACAGAGTTACACCTTGCTTTTCATTGAGCAGTTCCCTAACACTCTTTTCGTGGAAACCACAATGGGATATTCAGGAGCGTATTGAGGCCTATGGAGAAAAAGGAAATATCCTCAGATAAAAACTGCAGAGAAGTCTTCTGAGAAACTGCTTAGTGATGTGTGAGTTCATCTCACATAGTTACAAGTTTGTTTTGATGGAGAAGTTTGATGGCACTGTTTTGCAGAATCAGAGAAGGGATATTTTGGATTGCGTTGAGGCCTATGGTGAAAAAGGAAATATCCTCAGATTATAACTGCAGAGAACTGTTCTGACAAACTGCTTTTGGGTGTCTGCATTCATCTCACAGAGTAAAAACTTTCTGTTGAAGGAACAGTTTGGCATCAATGTTTTTGCAGAATCTGAGAAGGGTTATTTTAGATCACAGTGAACCCTATGGTGGAAAAGGAAATATCCTCAGATTACAACTAGAAAGAAGATTTCTAAGAATCTACTTTGTTATGTGTGAATTCATCTCACAGAGTTACACCATTCTTTCCATGGAGCAGTTAGGTACCACTGTTTTCGGTGAATCTGAGAAGGGACATATTGCATCACATTGAAGCCTACAGTGACAAAGGAAATATCATTAGATCAATACTAGAAAGAAGCTTTCTGAGAAACTGCTTTGTGATGTGTGAATTCATATCACAAATTTACGTCTTTGTTTTCATTGAGAAGTTTGCTTAGACTGTTTTCGTGGAATCTGCAATGGGATATTCGGGAGTATATTGAGGCCTATGATGTAAAAGGAAATATCCTAAGATAAAAACTAGAAAGAAGGTTTCTGAGAAACTGCTTTGTGATGAATAAATTCATCCCACAAAGTTACAGCATCCTTTTCATGGGGAAGTTTGGTAGCACTGCTTTTGGGGAATCTGAGAATGTATTTTTGGATCATCTTGAGGCCTATGGTAACAAAGCAAATATCCTGAGATTAAAAATAGAAAGAAGCTTTCTGAGAAACTGCTTGTGATATGTCAATTATTCTCACAGCATTACCACTTACTTTTCATTGAGCAGCTTGCTAACACTATTTTCCTGGAATCTGCAATGGGATATTAATCAGTGCATTGAGGCCTAAGGTTAAAAAAGAAGTATCCTCAGATTCAAACTAGAAAGAAGCTTTCTGAGAAACTGCTTTGTGATGTGTGAATTCATCTCACAGAATTACACCTTTGTTTTTGTTGGGCAGCTTGCTAACAGTGTTTTCATGGAATCTGCACTGGGATACTTCAGAGTGCCTTGAGGCCTATGGTGAAAAAGGAAATATCCTCAGATAAAAACTGCCAATATCTTCAGATAAAAACTGAGAAACTGCTTTGTGATGTGTGTATTCATCTCATAGAGTTAAACTTTTCGGTTTTGAAGGATCCGTTTGGCATCAAAGTTTTTTTTTTTTTTTTTTTTTGTATTTTTTTAGTAGAGACGGGGTTTCACAGTGTTAGCCAGGATGGTCTCGATCTCCTGACCTCGTGATCCGCCCATCTCGGCCGCCCAAAGTGCTGGGATTACAGGCTTGAGCCACCGCGCCCGGCCGGCATCAAAGTTTTTGTGGAAACTGTGAAGGGATATTTTGGATCACATGGAAGCCTATGGTGACAAAGGAATTATCCTCAGATTACAACTAGAAAGAAACTTTCTGAGAAACTTCTTTGTGATGTATGAATTCATCTCACAGAGTTACACTGTTCTTTTCATTGAGTAGTTTGCTACCACTGTTTTCGCGGAATCCACAATGAGATATTGGGGGGCGCATTGAGTCCTATGGTGAAAAAGGAAATATCTTTAGATAAGAAGTGAAGGCTTCTGAGAAACTGCTTTGTGATGTCTGCATTCATTTCACAGAGTTACACCTATCTTTTGAAGGAGAAATTTGGCATTAAAGTTTTTGTGGACTCTGAGAAGGGACATTTTGGATCGCATTAAAGCCTACAGTGACAAAGGAAATATTCTCAGATTACAACTGGAAGGAAACTTTCTGAGAAACTGCTTTGTGATGTGTGAATTCATCTCACAGAGTTACACCATTCTTTTCACTGAGCAGTTTGCTAACACTTCTTTCATGGAAACTGCAATTTGATATTCGGGGGTGCATTGAGGCATATGTTGGAAAAGGAAATATCCTCAGGTAAAAACTGCAGAAAAGTTTTCTGTGAAACTGCTTTGTGAGGTGTTCATTCATCTCATAGAGTTAAACCTTTCTGTTTAAGGAACAGTTTGGTATCAAATATTTTGTGGAAACTGAGAAGGGATATTTTGGGTCTCATGGAAGCCAATGGGACAAAGGAATTATCCTCAGATTAAAACTAGAAAGAAGTTTACTGAGAAACACCTTTGTGATGGGTGAGTTCATCTCACAGAGTTACACCTTTCTTTTCATTGAGTAGTTTGCTAAGACTGTTTTCAGGGAATCTGCAATGGGATATTTGGGGTGCTTTGAGTCCTTTGGGGAAAAGGAAATATCCTTAGATAAAAAGTGAAAAGAAGCCTTCTGAGAAACTACTTTGTGATGTGTGAATTCATCTCACAGAGTTACACCATTCTTTTCATGGTGCAGTTTTGTAGCTCTGTTTTTGGGGAACCCGAGAAGGGATATTTTGGATTGCATTGAAGCCTACGGTGACAAAGGAAATATCCTCAGACAAAGACCAAGAATTATCTTTCTGAGAAACTGCATTGTCATGTGTGAATTCATCTCACAAAGTTACAACTTTCTCTTCATCGAGCAGTTTGCTAACACTGTTTCCATGGAATCTGCAATGGTATATTCAGGAGCGCGTTTAGGCCTATGGTGAGAAAGAAAACATCCTCAGATAAAAACTGCAGAGAATCCTTCTGAGAAACTGTTTTGTGATGTGTGCATTCATCTCATTGAGTTACATTTTTTTGTTGAAGGAACAGTTTTGCATCAAAGTGTTGTGGAATCTGAGAGGGGATATTTTGGATCGCATTAAAGCATAGGGTTACAAAGGAAATATTCTCAGATTACAACTACAGAGAAGCTTTTGGAGAAACTGCTTTGTGATATGTGAATTCATCTCACAAAGTTACACCTTCCTTTTCATTGAACAGTTTTCTAACATTGTTCTCATGAAATTTACAATGGGATATGCGGGAGCCCATTGAGTCATACGGTGAAATGGAAATATCCTCAGATGAAAACTAGAAAGAAGCTTTCTGAGAAGCTGCTTTGTGATCTGTCAATTCATTTCACAGAGTTACACATTTATTTTCATTGAGCAGTTTGCAAACACTGTTTTCCTGGAATCTACAATGGGATATTTGGGGTCACATTGAGGCCTAAGGTGAATAAGGAAATATCCTCAGATAAAAACTAGACAGAAGCTTTCTGAGAAACTGCTTTGTGATGTGTGAATTCATCTCACAGAGTTACACCATTCTTTTCATTGAGCAGCTTGGTAGCTCTGCCTTTGTGGAATCTGAGAAGGCATATTTTGGATCGCATTGAAGCTTTGGTGACAAATTAAATAACCTCATATTAAAAGTTGAAAGAAGCATTCTAAGAAACTGCTTTGTGATGTGGCAATTCATCTCACAGAGTTACACCTTTCTTGTCATTGAACAGTTTGCTAACACTGTTTTCGCAGAATCTGCAATGTGATATTTGGGAGCACATTGAGGTTTTTGGTGAAAAAGGAAATATCCTCAGATAAAAACTGGAAAAAAAGATCTGAGAAACTGCTTTGTGACTTGTGAATTCATCTCACAGAGTTCCACCTTTCTTTTGATGGAGCAGCTTGATAGCACTGTTTTTGGGGATCAGTGAAGGAATATTTTGGATTGCATTGAAGCCTATGTTGAAAGAGGAAATAGCCTCAGATAATGACTAGAAAGAGGCTTTCTGAGAAACTGCTTTGTGATGTGTGAATACATCTCACAGAGTTACACGTTTCTTTTCATTGAGCAGTTTGTTACCACTGTATTCATGGAATCTGCCATGTGATATTTGGGAGTGCATTGAGGCCTATGTTGAAAAGGAAATATCCTCAGATAAAAACTCCAAAGAAGCCTTCTGATAAACTGCGTTGTGATGGGTACATTCATCTGGTAGATTTAAACTGTTCTCTTGAAGGAACAGTTTGACATCAAAGTTTTTGTCCTATCTGAGAAGGAATATTTTGGATTGCACTGAAGCCTATGGTGACAAAGGAAATATCCTCACATTACAACAAGAAAGAAGCTTTCTGAGAAACCACTTTGTGATTTGTGAGCTCATCTCACAGAGTTACCCCTTTGTTTTCATTGAGCAGTTTGCAAACACTGTTTTTATGGAATCTGTAATGGATATACGGGAGCGCTTTGAGGCCTATGGAGAAGAAGGAAACATCCTCAGATAAAAACTGCAGAGAAGCCTTCTGAGAAACAGCTTCATGATGTATGCATTCACCTCATAGATTTAAACCTTCCTCTTGATGGAACAGTTTGGCATCAATGTTTTCGTGGAATCTGAGAAGGGATATTTTGGAACACATTGAAGCCTATGGAGAGAAAGGAAGTATCCTCAGATTACAACTAGAAAGACACATTCTGAGAAACTGCTTTGTGATGTTTGAATAAACCTCACAGAGTTACACCTTTCTTTCAATGGAGCAGTTTGCTAACCCTGTTTTTGTGTCATCTGCAATGGGATATTTGGGAGTGCTTTGAGGGCTACAGTTGAAAAAAGAAATATCATCTGATGAAAACTGGAGAGAAGCCTTCTGAGAAACTGCTTTGTGATGTGGGAATTCATCTCACAGAGTTACACCATTGTTTTCATGGAGCAGTTTGGTAGCACTGTTTTTAGGGAATCTGAGTGGGATAATTTGAATTGCATTGAAGACTATGTTGACAAAGGAAATATCCTCAGATGAAAACTGCAGAGAAGCCTGAGAAATTGCTTTGTGATGTGTGCATTCATCTCATAGAACTAAACCTTTCTCTTGAAGGAACAGTTTGGATCAAGATTTTTGTGGAATCTGAGAAGGGATATTTTCTAACACATTGAAGCCTATGGAGAGAAAGGAAATATCCTCAGATTAGAACTAGAAAGATGCTTTCTGAAAAACTGCTTTGTGATGTTTGAATTCATCTCACCGAGTTACACCTTTCTTTTCATTGAGCAGTTTGCTAACACTGTTTTCAAAGTTTCTGCAATGGGATAGTCTTGAATGCATTGAGGCCTATGGTGAAAAAGGAGACATCCTCACATAAAAACTGCAGAGAAGACTTCGGAGAAACTGCTTAGTGATGGGTACATTCAACTCTTAGACTAAACCTTTCTGTTGAAGGAAGAGTTTGGCAACAAACTTTCTGAGGAATCTGAGAAGAGATATTTTTGATCACATTTAAGACTATGGTGACAAACAAAATAATCCTCAGATGAAAACTAGAAAGAAGCTTTCTGAGAAACTCTTTTGTGATGTGTCAATTTATTTGACGGAATTACACCTTTCTTTTCATTGAGAAGTTTGCTAACAGTGTTTTCATGAAATCTGCAATGGGATATTCAGTAGCACATTGAAGCCTACGGTGATAAAGGAAAAATACTCAGATGAAAAGTAGAAAGAAGCTTTCTGAGAAACTGTTTGTGATGTGGGAATTCATCTCACAGAGTTACAGCATTCTTTTCATGGAGCAGTTTGGTAGCACTGTTTATGGGGAATCTAAGTGGGATAATTTGGATTGCATTGAAAACTATGTTGACAAAGGAAATATCCTCAGATGAAAACTAGAAAGAAGCTTTCTGTGAAATTGCTTTGTGTTGTATGAATTCATGTCACAGAGTTTCATGTTTCTTTTCATTGAGCAATTTGCTAACACTGTTTTCATGGAATCTGCATGGGATATTCGGGAGTGCAATGAGGCCTATAGTGAAAAAGGAAATATCCTCAGATGAAAACTGGAGAGAAGCCTTCTGAGAAACTCTTTTGTAATGGGTGCATTAGTGTCATAGAGGCAAACCTTTCAGTTGTGCGAGCATTTTGGTAACAATGTTATAGTGGAATCTCAGAAGGGATATTTTGGTTCAATTTCAAACTTATCATGACAAAGGAAATATCCTCAGATGAAAACTAGAAAGAAGTTTTCTGAGAAACTGCTTTGTGATATGTGAATTTATCTCACAGAGTTACACCTTTGTTTTCATTGAGCAGTTTGCTAACACTCTTTTCGTGCAATCTGCAATGGGATATTCGGGAGCGCATTGAGGCCCATGGTGAAAAAAGAAATATCATCAGATAAAAACTGGGGAGAAGCCTCCTGAGAAACTGCTTTGTGATGTGTGAATTCATCTCACAGAGTTACACTGTTCATTTCCTTGAGCAGCTTGCTAACATTGTTTTTGTGCAATCTGCAATGGGATAATCAGGAGTTCATTGAGGTCTAGGGTGAAAAAGGAAATATTCTCTGATAAAAACTGGAAAGAAGCCTTCTGAGAAAATGCTTTGTGGTGTGTGAATTAATATCACAGAGTTACACCTTTATTTTCATTAAACAGTTTGCTAACCTGGCTCTCAGGGAATCTGCAATGGGATATTTGGGAGTGCCTTGAGGCCTATAGTGAAAAAAGAAATATACTCAGATAAAAACTGGAGAGATGCCTTCTGAGAAACTACTTTGTGTTTTGTGCATTCATCTCATAGAATTAAACGTTTCTGATGAGGCAGCTATTTGGCATCCATGTTTTTGAGGAATCTGAGATGGGATATTTTGGATCAAGTTGAAGTCTATTGTGACAAACGAAATACCCCCAGATAAAAAGTAAGAAAGATCTTTCTGAGAAACTGATTTGTGATTTGTATTAATGTCACAGAGTTACCCATTCCTTTCATTGAGCAGTTTGGTACCCTGTTTTTGGGGAATCTGAGAAGGTGTACTTTGGTCACTTGAAGCCTATGGTGACAAAAGACATGTCCTCACATAAAAACTAGAAGAAGCTTTCTGAAGAAACTGCTTGTAGTGTTGAAT
Source organism: Trachypithecus francoisi (assembly GCF_009764315.1). Lineage (NCBI taxonomy): Eukaryota > Metazoa > Chordata > Mammalia > Primates > Cercopithecidae > Trachypithecus > Trachypithecus francoisi. The sequence goes on along the minus strand of NW_022680696.1, from coordinate 39,616 downwards.
TCACCTCACAGAGTTACACCTTTCTTTTCAATGAACATTTTTACTAAACACTGTTTTCGTAATCTGCATGGAATATTAGGGAGTGAAAGAGAGACCTATGGTGAAAAGGAAATATCCTCAGATAAAACCTACAGGGACCACTTCTGAGAAACTATTGTGATGTGTGCATTCATCTCATAGAGTTAACCTTTCTGTTGAAAGGAAAGTTTGACATCAAATTTTTTTGTTGAATCTGAGAAGGGATTATTTTGGATTGCATTCCCCTGATTACAACTAAAAGGGAGCTTTGTGAGAACTTTTTTTTGTGATGTTGTGATTTTCATCTCACAGACTTGCACCTTCCTTTTCATTGAGAAGTTTGCAACACTGTTTTTGTGGAACTGCAATGGGATTTTTTGGGAGCGGCATAGATCCTATGGTTGACAGAGGAAATATCTCAGATAAAAACTAAAAAATATTTTCTGAAAAACTGCTTATGTTATGTGTGAATTCGTTTCAACATGTTACACCATTTCTTTTGTTCTTTTTTTTTTTTTTTTTTTCCTTGGTAAGGAGAGTTTTACTTTTTTTTTTTTTAATTTTTTTTAATTTTTTTTTATATTTTATTATACTTTAAGTTCTAGGGTACATGTGCATACGTTTATATCATGTATAACTCCCCAATGCAATCCCTCCCTCCTCCCCCCTCCCCATGATAGGCCCCAGTGTGTGATGTTCCCCTTCCCGAGTCCAAGTGATCTCATTGTTCAGTTCCCACCTATGAGTGAGAACATGCGGTGTTTGGTTTTCTCTTCTTGTGATAGTTTGCTAAGAATGATGGTTTCCAGCTGCATCCATGTCCCTACAAAGGACGCAAACTCATCCTTTTTGATGGCTGCATAGTATTCCATGGTGTATATGTGCCACATTTTCTTAATCCAGTCTGTCACAGATGGACATTTGGGTTGATTCCAAGTCTTTGCTATTGTGAATAGTGCCGCAATAAACATACGTGTGCATGTGTCTTTGTAGTAGAGTAATTTATAATCCTTTGGGTATATACCCAGTAGTGGGATGGCTGGGTCATATGGTACATCTAGTTCTAGATCCTTGAGGAATCGCCATACTGTTTTCCATAATGGTTGAACTAGTTTACAATCCCACCAACAGTGTAAAAGTGTTCCTATTTCTCCACATCCTCTCCAACACCTGTTGTTTCCTGACTTCTTAATGATTGCCATTCTAACTGGTGTGAGATGGTATCTCATTGTGGTTTTGATTTGCATTTCTCTGATGGCGAGTGATGATGAGCATTTTTTCATGTGTCTGTTGGCTGTATGGATGTCTTCTTTTGAGAAATGTCTGTTCATATCCTTTCCCCACTTTTTGATGGGGTTGTTTGTTTTTTCTTGTATATTTGTTTGAGTTCTTTGTAGATTCTGGATATTAGCCCTTTGTCAGATGAGTAGGTTGCAAAAATTTTCTCCCATTCTGTAGGTTGCCTGTTCACTCTGATGGTAGTTTCTTTTGCTGTGCAAAAGCTCTTTAGTTTAATTAGATCCCATTTGTCAATTTTGGCTTTTGCTGCCGTTGCTTTTGGTGTTTTAGACATGAAGTCCTTGCCCATGCCTATGTCCTGAATGGTACTACCTAGATTTTCTTCTAGGTTTTTATGGTATTAGGTCTAACATTTAAGTCTCTAATCCATCTTGAATTAATTTCGTATAAGGGGTAAGGAAAGGATCCAGTTTCAGCTTTCTACTTATGGCTAGCCAATTTTCCCAGCACCATTTATTAAATAGGGAATCCTTTCCCCATTTCTTGTTTTTCTCAGGTTTGTCAAAGATCAGATGGCTGTAGATGTGTGGTATTATTTCTGAGGACTCTGTTCTGTTCCATTGGTCTATATCTCTGTTGTGGTACCAGTACCATGCTGTTTTGGTTACTGTAGCCTTGTAGTATAGTTTGAAGTCAGGTAGCGTGACGCCTCCAGCTTTGTCCTTTTGACTTAGGATTGTCTTGGCAATGCGGGCTCTTTTTTGGTTCCATATGAACTTTAAAGCAGTTTTTTCCAATTCTGTGAAGAAAGTCATTGGTAGCTTGATGGGGATGGCATTGAATCTATAAATAACCTTGGGCAGTATGGCCATTTTCACGATATTGATTCTTCCTATCCATGAGCATGGTATGTTCTTCCATTTGTTTGTGTCCTCTTTGATTTCACTGAGCAGTGGTTTGTAGTTCTCCTTGAAGAGGTCCTTTACATCCCTTGTAAGCTGGATTCCTAGGTATTTTATTCTCTTTGAAGCAATTGTGAATGGAAGTTGATTCATTCCTGATTTGGCTCTCTGCTTGTCTGTTACTGGTGTATAAGAATGCTTGTGATTTTGCACATTAATTTTGTATCCTGAGACTTTGCTGAAGTTGCTTATCAGCTTAAGGAGATTTTGGGCTGAGACGATGGGTTTTTCTAAATATACAATCATGTCATCTGCAAACAGGGACAATTTGACTTCTTCTTTTCCTAACTGGATACCCTTGATTTCTTTCTCTTGCCTGATTGCCCTAGCCAGAACTTCCAACACTATGTTGAATAGGAGTGGTGAGAGAGGGCATCCCTGTCTTGTGCCAGTTTTCAAAGGGAATTTTTCCAGTTTTTGCCCATTCAGTATGATATTAGCTGTGGGTTTGTCATAAATAGCTCTTATTATTTTGAGGTACGTTCCATCAATACCGAATTTATTGAGCGTTTTTAGCATAAAGGGCTGTTGAATTTTGTCAAAAGCCTTTTCTGCATCTATTGAGATAATCATGTGGTTCTTGTCTTTGGTTCTGTTTATATGCTGGATTACGTTTATTGATTTGCGAATGTTGAACCAGCCTTGCATCCCAGGGATGAAGCCCACTTGATCATGGTGGATAAGCTTTTTGATGTGCTGCTGAATCCGGTTTGCCAGTATTTTATTGAGGATTTTTGCATCGATGTTCATCAGGGATATTGGTCTAAAATTCTCTTTTTTTGTTGTGTCTCTGCCAGGCTTTGGTATCAGGATGATGTTGGCCTCATAAAATGAGTTAGGGAGGATTCCCTCTTTTTCTATTGATTGGAATAGTTTCAGAAGGAATGGTACCAGCTCCTCCTTGTACCTCTGGTAGAATTCAGCTGTGAATCCATCTGGTCCTGGACTTTTTTGGGGTAGGCTATTAATTGTTGCCTCAATTTCAGAGCCTGCTATTGGTCTATTCAGGGATTCAACTTCTTCCTGGTTTAGTCTTGGGAGAGTGTAAGTGTCCAGGAAATTATCCATTTCTTCTAGATTTTCTAGTTGATTTGCGTAGAGGCATTTATAGTATTCTCTGATGGTTGTTTGTATTTCTGTGGGGTCGGGTGATATCCCCTTTATCATTTTTTATTGCGTCTATTTGATTCCTCTCTCTTTTCTTCTTTATTAGTCTTGCTAGCGGTCTGTCAATTTTGTTGATCTTTTCAAAAACCAACTCCTGGATTCATTGATTTTTTGGAGGGTTTTTTGTGTCTCTATCTCCTTCAGTTCTGCTCTGATCTTAGTTATTTCTTGCCTTCTGCTAGCTTTTGAATGTGTTTGCTCTTGCCTCTCTAGTTCTTTTAATTGTGATGTTAGAGTGTCAATTTTAGATCTTTCCTGCTTTCTCTTGTGGGCATTTAGTGCTATAAATTTCCCTCTACACACTGCTTTAAATGTGTCCCAGAGATTCTGGTATGTTGTATCTTTGTTCTCATTGGTTTCAAAGAACATCTTTATTTCTGCTTTCATTTCGTTATGTACCCAGTAGTCATTCAGGAGCAGGTTGTTCAGTTTCCATGTAGTTGAGCGGTTTTGATTGAGTTTCTTAGTCCTGAGTTCTAGTTTGATTGCACTGTGGTCTGAGAGACAGTTTGTTATAATTTCTGTTCTTGTACATTTGCTGAGGAGTGCTTTACTTCCAATTATGTGGTCAATTTTGGAATAAGTGCGATGTGGTGCTGAGAAGAATGTATATTCTGTTGATTTGGGGTGGAGAGTTCTATAGATGTCTATTAGGTCCGCTTGGTGCAGAGATGAGTTCAATTCCTGGATATCCTTGTTAACTTTCTGTCTCGTTGATCTGTCTAATGTTGACAGTGGAGTGTTGAAGTCTCCCATTATTATTGTATGGGAGTCTAAGTCTCTTTGTAGGTCTCTAAGGACTTGCTTTATGAATCTGGGTGCTCCTGTATTGGGTGCATATATATTTAGGAGAGTTAGCTCTTCCTGTTGAATTGATCCCTTTACCATGTAATGGCCTTCTTTGTCTCTTTTGATCTTTGATGGTTTAAAGTCTGTTTTATCAGAGACTAGGATTGCAACCCCTGCTTTTTTTTGTTCTCCATTTGCTTGGTAGATCTTCCTCCATCCCTTTATTTTGAGCCTATGTATGTCTCTGCATGTGAGATGGGTCTCCTGAATACAGCAGACTGATGGGTCTTGACTCTTTATCCAGTTTGCCAGTCTGTGTCTTTTAATTGGAGCATTTAGTCCATTTACATTTAAGGTTAATATTGTTATGTGTGAACTTGATCCTGTCATTATGATATTAACTGGTTATTTTGCTCGTTAGTTGATGCAGTTTCTTCCTAGCCTCGATGGTCTTTACATTTTGGCATGTTTTTGCAATGGCTGGTACCGTTGTTCCTTTCCATGTTTAGGGCTTCCTTCAGGGTCTCTTGTAAGGCAGGCCTGGTGGTGACAAAATCTCTAAGCATTTGCTTATCTGTAAAGGATTTTATTTCTCCTTCACTGATGAAACTTAGTTTGGCTGGATATGAAATTCTGGGTTGAAAATTCTTTTCTTTAAGAACGTTGAATATTGGCCCCCACTCTCTTCTGGCTTGTAGAGTTTCTGCCGAGAGATCTGCTGTTAGTCTGATGGGCTTCCCTTTGTGGGTAACCCGACCTTTCTCTCTGGCTGCCCTTAAGATTTTTTCCTTCATTTCAACTTTGGTGAATCTGGCAATTATGTGTCTTGGAGTTGCTCTTCTGGAGGAGTATCTTTGTGGCGTTCTCTGTATTTCCTGAATTTGAATGTTGGCCTGCCCTACTAGGTTGGGGAAGTTCTCCTGGATGATATCCTGAAGAGTGTTTTCCAACTTGGTTCCATTTTCCCCCTCACTTTCAGGCACCCCAATCAGACGTAGATTTGGTCTTTTTACATAATCCCATACTTCTTGCAGGCTTTGTTCATTTCTTTTTCTTCTTTTTTCTTTTGGTTTCTCTTCTCGCTTCATTTCATTCATTTGATCCTCAATCGCTGATACTCTTTCTTCCAGTTGATCGAGTCGGTTACTGAAGCTTGTGCATTTGTCACGTATTTCTCGTGTCATGGTTTTCATCTCTGTCATTTCGTTTATGATCTTCTCTGCATTAATTAGTCTAGCTGTCAATTCTTCCACTTTTTTTTCAAGATTTTTAGTTTCTTTGCGCTGGGTACGTAATTCCTCCTTTAGCTCTGAGAAGTTTGATGGACTGAAGCCTTCTTCTCTCATCTCGTCAAAGTCATTCTCTGACCAGCTTTGATCCGTTGCTGGCGATGGGCTGCGCTCCTTTGCAGGGGAGATGCGCTCTTATTTTTTGAATTTCCAGCTTTTCTGCCCTGCTTCCCCATCTTTGTGGTTTTATCTGTCTCTGGTCTTTGATGATGGTGACGTACTGATGGGGTTTTGGTATAGGTGTCCTTCCTGTTTGATAGTTTTCCGTCTGACAGTCAGAAGGACTGTCTGTTGGTCTGTTGGAGATTGCTTGAGGTCCACTCCAGACCCTGTTTGCCTGGGTATCAGCAGCAGAGGTTGCCAAAGATAGAATATTGCTGAGCAGCGAGTGTACCTGTCTGATTCTTCCTTTGGAAGTTTCCTCTCAGGGTGACTCCACCCTGTGAGGTGTGGGGTGTCAGACTGCCCCTAGTGGGGGATGTCTCCCAGCTAGGCTACTCAGGGGTCAGGGACCCACCTGAGCAGGCAGTCTGTCCGTTCTCGGATCTCAACCTCCGCGTTGGAGATCCACGGCTCTCCCCAAAGCTGTCAGACAGAGTCGTTCGCCTCTGCACCGCCCCCGCTGCTTTCCCTATTGGACCTCAGCTGTGGCTGTCCCCAGAGGTGGAGTCTACAGAGACAGGCAGGTTTCCTTGAGCTGCTGTGAGCTCCACCCAGTTCGAGCTTCCCAGCGGCTTTGTTTACCTACTTAAGCCTCAGCAATGGCGGGCGCCCCTCCCCCAGCCTCGCTGCTGCCTTGCGGATAGATCGCCGCAGACTGCTGTGTTAGCAGTGAGGGAGGCTCCGTGGGCGTGGGACCCTCCCGCCAGGTGTGGGATATATTCTCCTGGTGTGCCTGTTTCCTTAAAGCGCAGTATTGGGGTGGGAGTTACGCGATTTTCCAGGTGTTATGTGTCTCAGTTCCCCTGGCTAGGAAAACGGATTTCCTTCCCCCTTGTGCTTCCAGGTGAGGCGATGCCTCGCCCTGCTTCAGCTCACGCTGGTCAGGCTGCAGCAGCTGACCAGCACCGATTGTCCGGCACTCCCTAGAGAGATGACCCCAGTACCTCAGTTGAAAATGCAGAAATCACCGGTCTTCTGTGTTACTCGCGCTGGGAGTTGGAGACTGGAGCTGTTCCTATTCGGCCATCTTGCTCCGCCCCTTACACCATTCTTTTCATGGAGCAGTTTGATAGCACTGTTTTTGTGGAATCTGAGAAGGGATATTTTGGATCGCATTGAAATCTATGGTGGCAAAGTAAATATCCTCAGATAAAAACTAGAAAGGGCCTTTCCGAGAAACTGCTTTGTGGGGTGTGAATTCATCTCAAAGAGTTAAATGTTTCTTCTTCATTAGCAGTTTAGTACACTGTTTTTGTGGAATCTGCAAAGGGATATTTGGGAGCGCATTGAGGCCTATCATGAAACAGGAAATATCTTCAGATAAATATGGAGAGCAGCTTTCTGACAAGCTGCTTTCCAATGTGTACATTCCATCACAGCGTTTACCTCCCTTTTCATTGAGCAGTGTGGAAACACTGTTTATGTAAAATCTATAACAGATATTTCAGAGAGCTTTGAAGCCTGTGGTGAAAAGGGAAATATCCTCAATAAAAAGAAGAAAGAAATTTCCCTAGAAACTGTTTTGTGATGTGTACATTCATCTCACAGAATTAAACCTTTCTTTACATTGCACACTTCTGAAACTCTGTCTTTGAACAAATTCCAAAGGGATATTTGGGAGTGCTTTGAAGCCTAAGGGGAAACGTTAAGTATCCTCAGATAAAACTACAAAGAAGATTTCTGAAATTCTGCTTTGTGAAGTGTGCATTTCTCTCACAGAGTTATACCTTTCTTTTCTTTGAACAGTGTGGAAACACTGTTTGTGTAAAATCTACAAAGGGATATTTTGGAGTGCACTGAAGCCAAAAGTGAAGAAGTAAGTATCTTCAGATAAAAACTAGAAAGACACTTTCGGAGGAACTGCTTTGTCATGTGTGCACTCATCTCACAGATTTAAACCTTTCCTTATATTGCACAGTTATGAATCACTGTCTGTGACAAATCCATGAAGAAACATTTGGGGGTGAATTGAGGCCTTGGTGAACAAGGAAATATCTTCAGATGAAAACTGGAAAGAAGCTTCAGAGAAACTGTTCTGTGATGTGTGCATTCACCTCATAGAGTTCTTTCTTTTTATTGAGCAGTTTGGAATCACTGTTTTTGTGGAATCTGAGAAGGGATATTTTCGAGTGCATTGAAGCCTATGGTGAAAAAGAAAATATCCTCAGAGAAAAACAAGAAAGAAGCTTTGTGAGAAACTGCTTTGTGATGTTTGAATTTATCTCACAGAGTTAAACCTTTCTTTTCATTAAGCAGTTTGGTAACACTGTTTTTGAGGAATTTGCAATAGGATATTCGGGAGTGGATTGAACCCTATGATGAAAAAGGAAATATCCTCAGATAAAAAGTAGAAAGAAGCTTTCCAAGAAACTCCTTTATGATGTTTGAATTCATCTCAAAGTGTTAAAATGTTCTTTTCATTGAGCAGTTTGGTAACATTGTTTTTGTGGAATCTGCAGTGGGATATTCAGGAGTGGATTAAGGACTATGGTGAAAAAGAAGATACTCTCAGATAAAAACTAAAAAGAAGCTTTCCAAGAAACTACTTTGTGATGCGTGCAATCATCTCACAGGGTTAAAACTTTCTTTTGGTAGAGGAGTTTGGAATTACTGTTTTTCTGAAATATAAGAAGTGATATTTTGGAGCACATTGAAGCCTATGGTGAAAAAGGAAATATCCTCAGATACAAACTAGAAGAAAATTTCCCAAGAAACTGCTTTGTCATGTGTGAATTCATCTCACAGAGTTAAAAGTTTCATTTACTTGAGCAGTTTTCTAACACTGTTTTGTGCAATATGCAAATGGATATTAGGGAACGCATTGAGTTGATGGTGAAAAGGAAATATCTTCAGATAAAAGCTGGAGAAAAGCATTCTGAGAAACTGCTTTGTGATGTGTACATTCCACTCATTCCACTCACAGAGTTAAACCTCCCTTTTCATTGAGCAGTGTGGAAACAATGTTTGTGAAAAATCTAAAAAGGGATATTTTGGAGCACCTTGAAGCCAGTGGTGATAAGGGAAATATCCTCAGATGAAAACTAGAAAGAAGCTTTCCAGAAAACTGTTTTGTGAGGTGTGCATTCATCTCACAGAGTTAAATTTTTCCTTTCCTTAAAATGCACACTTTGGAAACTCTGTCATTGAACAAATCATGAAGGGACTCTAGGGGAAAATTGAGGACTATGAGGAACAGGGAAATATATTCAGATGAAAACTGGAAAGAAACTTTCTGTGAAACCGCTTTGTGATGTACACATTCGTCTCATAGAGTTAAACTTTTTTGGGATTGTAATCCAAATTTATTTGGATTACACATTTATTTTGTGTAATCTGGGAATAGATACTTGGGGGAGCATTGATGCCTAAGATGGAAAAGTAAATATTATCAGATGAAAACTAGAAAGAAGCATTCTGGGAAATTGCTTTTTGATGTGCTAATTCATATTACAGAGTTAAACATTTCTTATCATTGAGCAGTTTGGTAACACTGTTTTTGTGGAATCTGCAAAGGAATATTCGGTAGTGCATTGATTCCTATGGTGAAAAAGGAAATATCTTCCAACAAAAACTGGAGAGAAGCTTTCTGAAAAACTGCTTGGTGATGTGTGCCTTCCACTTACAGAGTAATGCCTCCCTTTTCATTAATCAGTATGGAAACACTGTGTAAAATCTACAAAGGGATATATCAGAGTGCCTAGAAACTTGTGGTGAAAAAGGAAAATATCCTCAGATAAAAACTAGAAAGAAACTTTCCGAGAAATTGCCTTGTAATGTGTACATTCATCTCAGGGGATTAAACCTCCCTTTACATTGCACACTTTGGAAACTGTCTTAGAGCAAATCGTGAAGGGACATTTGGGGACACATTGAGACCTCTGCTGAAAAAGGAGATATGTTCAGATGATAACTGGAAATAAGCTTTCTGATAAACTGCATTGTAATGTGTGCATTCATCTCATAGAGTTAAAGCACTTATTTTCAATGAGCAGTTTGAAATAAGTGATTTTGTGGAACCTGAGAAGGGACATTTGGGAACACATTGAAGCCTATGGTGAAAAAGGAAATATCCTCAGACAAAAACAAGAGAGAAGATTTCTGAGAAACTGCTTTTTCAATTATGCATTCCTCTCACAGAGTAATATCTTTCTTTTCATTGATCACTGTGGAAACACTGTTTGTGTAAAATCTAAAAGGGATATTTTGGAGTGCATTGAAGCCTAAGGTGAAGAAGGAATTATCTTCAGATAAAAACTAGAAAGAAGCTTTCTGAGAAACTGCTTTGTGATGTGTGCATTCATCTCACAGAGTTAAACCTCGATTTACATAGCAGTTTGGGAACACTGTATTTGATGAATCCATGAAGTGACATTTGGGGGCACACTGAGACATACTGTGAAGAAGAAACATCTTCAGATGGCAACTGGATAGAAGCTCTCTGCAAAATTGCTTTGTGATGTGCGCATTCATCTCATAGAGTAAAACATTTCTTTTGATTGAGTAGTGGGGAATCACTGTTTTTGTAGAATCTGAGAAGGAGTACTCAGGAGCACATTGAAGTCTATGGTGAACAAGGAAATATTCTCAGATAAAAACTAGAAAGATCTTTTCCAAGAGACAGCTTTACAATGTGTGAATTCATCTCCCAGAGTTAAACCTTTCTTTTCATTGAGCAGTTTTGTAACACTGTTTTTGTGGAATCTGCAAAAGGATATTTGGGAGGGCTTTGAGGCCTATGGTGAAAAATGAAATATAATAAGATGAAATACTGGAGAGAAGCTTTCTGAGAAACTGCAATGTGATGTGCACATTCCACTCACAGAGTTATATCTCACTTTTCATTGAGCAGTATGGAAACACTGTCTATGTAAAATCTATAAAGGGATATTTCAGAGTGTCTTGACACCTGTAGTGAAAGGGAAATATCCTCAGACAATAAGTAGAAAAAAGCATTCCGAGAAACTGCTTTGTGATGTGTGAATTCATCTTACAGAGTTAAACCTTTCCTTACATTGCACATATTGGAAACTCAGTCTTTGGACAAATCACTAAGGGTCATTGTGGGTGCATTTAGGCCTATGGTGAACAAGGAAATATGTTCAGAGGAAAACTGGAAAGAAGCTTTCTGAGAAACTCTGATTTTGAGGAATCTTCAAAGGGATATTTTGTAGCATGTTGAGGCCTACAGTGAAGAAGGAAATGTTTTCACATAATAACTGGAGAGAAGCTTTCTGAGAAACTGCTTTTCATATTGTGCATTCCTCTCACAGAGTAATATCTTTCTTTTCATTGATCAGTGTGGAAACACTGTTTGTGTAAAATCTAAAAAGGGATATTTTGGAGTGCATTGAAGCCTAAGGTGAAGATGGAAGTATCTTCAGATAAAAACTTCATATAAAAGCTTTCTGAGAAACTGCTTTGTGATGTGTTCATTCATCTCACAGAGTTAAACTTCAATTTGCATTGCCCAATTTGGGAACACTGTATTTGACAAATCCTCAAAGAGACATTTGGGGGTGCATTGAGGCCTATGTTGAACAAGGCAATATCTTCAGATGAAAAATGGAAAGAAGCTTTCTGAGAAACTGCTTTGTGATGTGTGCATTCATCTCATACAGTCACACATTTCCTTTGATTGAGCAGTGATGAATCGCTGTTTTTCTGGAATCTGAGAAGAAATACTGTGGAGTGTATTGACACCTATGGTGAAATAGGAAATATCTTCAGATAAAACTAAAAGGAAACTTTCTGAGAAATTGCTTTGTGATGTGTGCATTCGTCTCATGATGTTAAATTTTCTTTTGATTGAGCAGTTTAGAATCACTGTTTTTGTGGAATCTGGAAAGGGCTATTTTGTAGTGCATTGAAGCCTAAGGTGAAGAATATCTTCAGATAAAATTTACAGACAAGCTTTCTGAGAAACTGCTTTGTGATATGTGTATTCATGTCACAGAGTTAAACAATTGTTTACATTGCACAGTTTGGAAACACTGTCTTTGAAGAATCCGTGAAAGGTTTTGGGGGGTGCACTGAGGTTTATGGTGAACAATTATATATCTTCAGATAAAAAGTGGAAAGAAACTTTCTGAAAAACTGCTTTGTGATTTGCACATTCATCTCACAGAGGTAAACGTATGTTTTGATCAAGCAGTTGGGGATCACTGTTTTTGTGGAATTTGAGAAGGGATAATTGGGAGAGCATTGAGGCTCAGGGTGAAAAAGGAAATATCCTCAGGTAAAACTATAAAGAAGTTTTCTGAGAAACTACTTTGTGATGTCTGCTTTCATCTCATACAGTTAAACGTTTCCTTTGATACAGCAGTTTAGAATCACTGTTTTTGTGGAATCTTAGAAGGGATATTTGGGAGCGCATTGAAGCCTACATTGAAAAAGGAATTATCCTCAGATAAAAAGTAGAAAGAAGCTTTCTGAGAAACTGGTTTGTGATGTGTGAATTCATCCCACAGAGTTAAACCTTTGTTTTCATTGAGCAGTTTGTTAATACTGTTTTTATATAACGTGCAAAGGGGTATTCAGTAGTGCATTGAGACCTGGGGTGAAAAAGGGAAAACTCCAGATAAAAACTGGAGAGAATCTTTCTGAAAAATTGTGTTATGATGTGTGCATTCATCTCACAGAATTAAACCTTTCTTTACTTTGGGCTGTTTGGAAACTGTCTTTGCCGAATATGAGACATTTGGGACATTTGGAGGTAAACTGATGCCTATGGTGAACAAGGAAATATCTTCAGATGAAAAGTGGAAAGAAGCTTTCCGAGAAACTGCTTTGGGATATGTGCATATATCTCATAGGGATAAACCTTTCTTTTCTGTTTCTTTTATTATTATTATTATTATACTTTAAGTTCTAGGGTACATGTGCATAACGTACAGGTTTGTTACATATGTATACTTGTGCCATGTTGGTGCGCTGCAAACATCAACTCGTCAGCACCCATCAATTCGTCATTTATATCAGGTATAACTCCCAATGCAATCCCTCCCCCCTCACCGCTCCCCATAATAGGCCCCGGTGTGTGATGTTCCCCTTCCCGAGTCCAAGTGATCTCATTGTTCAGTTCCCACCTATGACTGAGAACATGGGGTGTTTGGTTTTCTCTTCTTGTGATAGTTTGCTAAGAATGATGGTTTCCAGCTGCATCCATGTCCCTACAAAGGACACAAACTCATCCTTTTTATGGCTGCATAGTATTCCATGGTGTATATGTGCCACATTTTCTTAATCCAGTCTGTCACAGATGGACATTTGGGTTGATTCCAAGTCTTTGCTATTGTGAATAGTGCCGCAATAAACATACGTGTGCATGTGTCTTGTAGTAGAATAATTTATAATCCTTTGGGTATATATCCAGTAGTGGGAGGGCTGGGTCATATGGTACATCTAGGTCTAGATCCTTGAGGAATTGCCATACTGTTTTCCATAATGGTTGAACTAGTTTACAATCCCACCAACAGTGTAAAAGTGTTCCTATTTCTCCACATCCTCTCCAACACCTGTTGTTTCCTGACTTTTTAATGATTGTCATTCTAAGTGGTGTGAGATGGTATCTCATTGTGTGTTTGATTTGCATTTCTCTGATGGCCAGTGATGATGAGTATTTTTTCATGTGTCTGTTGGCTGTATGAATGTCTTCTTTTGAGAAACGTCTGTTCATATCCTTTCCCCACTTTTTGATGGGGTTGTTTGTTTTTTCTTGTAAATTTGTTTGAGTTCTTTGTAGGTTCTGGATATCAGCCCTTTGTCAGATGAGTAGATTGCAAAAATTTTCTCCCATTCTGCAGGTTGCCTCTCCACTCTGATGGTAGTTTCTTTTGCTGTGCAGAAACTCTTTAGTTTAATTAGATCCCATTTGTGAATTTTGGCTTTTGCTGCCGTTGCTTTTTGTGTTTTAGACATGAAGTCCTTGCCCATGCCTATGTCCTGAATGGTACTACCTAGGTTTTCTTCTAGGGTTTTTATGGTATTAGGTCTAACATTTAAGTCTCTAATCCATCTTGAATTAATCTTCGTATAAGGGATAAGGAAAGGATCCAGTTTCAGCTTTCTACTTATGGCTAGCCAATTTTCCCAGCACCATTGATTAAATAGGGAATCCTTTCCCCATTTCTTTTTTCTCTCAGGTTTGTCAAAGATCAGATGGCTATAGATGTGTGGTATTATTTCTGAGGACTCTGTTCTGTTCCATTGGTCTATATCTCTGTTGTGGTACCAGTACCATGCTGTTTTGGTTACTGTAGCCTTGTAGTATAGTTTGAAGTCAGGGAGCGTGACACCTCCAGCTTTGTCCTTTGACTTAGGATTGTCTTGGCAATGCCGGCTCTTTTTTTGCTTCCATATGAACTTCAAAGCAGGTTTTTCCAATTCTGTGAAGAAACTCATTGGTAGCTTGATGGGGATGGCATTGAATCTGTAAATTACCTTGGGCAGTATGGCCATTTTTACGATATTGATTCTTCCTATCCATGAGCATGGTATGTTCTTCCATTTGTTTGTGTCCTCTTTGATTTCACTGAGCAGTGGTTTGTAGTTCTCCTTGAAGAGGTCCTTCACATCCCTTGTAAGTTGGATTCTGAGGTATTTTATTCTCTTTGAAGCAATTGTGAATGGAACTTCATTCATGATTTGGCTCTCTGTTTGTCTGTTACAGAGATAAGAATGCTTGTGATTTTTGCAAATTAATTTTGTATCCTGAGTCTTGCTGAAGTTGCTCATCAGCTTAAGGAGATTTTGGGCTGAGACAATGGGGTTTTCTAAATATACAATCATGTCATCTGCAAACAGGGACAATTTGACTTCTTCTTTTCCTAACTGGATACCCTTGATTTCTTTCTCTTGCCTGATTGCCCTAGCCAGAACTTCCAACACTATGTTGAATAGGAGTGGTGAGAAAGGCATCCCTGTCTTGTGCCAGTTTTCAAAGGGAATTTTTCCAGGTTTGCCCATTCAGTATGATATTAGCTGTGGGTTTGTCATAAATAGCTCTTACTATTTTGAGGTATGTTCCATCAATATCGAATTTATTGAGCGTTTTAAGCATGAAGGGCTGTTGAATGTTGTCAAAAGCCTTTTCTGCATCTATTGAGATAATCATGTGGTTCTTGTCTTTGGTTCTGTTTATATGCTGGATTACGTTTATTGACTTGTGAATGTTGAACCAGTCTTGCATCCCAGGGATGAAGCCCACTTGTTGATGGTGCATAAGCTTTTTGATGTGCTGCTGAATCCGCTTTGCCAGTATTGTATTGATGATTTTTGCATCGATGTTCATCAGGGATATTGGTCTAAAATTCTCTTTTTTTGTTGTGCCTCTGCCAGGCTTTGGTATCAGGATGATGTTGGCCTCATAAAATGAGTTAGGGAGGTTTGCCTCTTTTTCTATTGATTGGAATAGTTTCAGACGGAATGGTACCAACTCCTCCTTGTACCTCTGGTAGAACTCAGCTATGAATCCATCTGGTCCTGGACTTTTTTTGGATGGTAGGCTATTAATTGTTGCCTCAATTTCAGAGCCTGCTATTGGTCTATTCAGGGATTCAACTTCTTCCTGGTTTACTCTTGGAAGAATGTAAGTGTCCAGGAAGTTATCCATTTCTTCTAGATTTTCTAATTGATTTGCATAGAGCAGTTTATAGTATTCTCTAATGGTACTTTGTATTTCTGTGGGGTCGATGGTGATATCCCCTTTATCATTTTTTATTGCATCTATTTGATTCCTCTCTCTTTTCTTCTTTATTAGTCTTGCTAGCGGTCTGTCAATTTTGTTGATCTTTTCAAAAAACCAACTCCTGGATTCATTGATTTTTTGGAGGGTTTTTTGTGTCTCTATCTCCTTCAGTTCTGCTCTGATCTTAGTTATTTCTTGCCTTCTGCTAGCTTTTGAATGTGTTTGCTCTTGCCTCTCTAGTTCTTTTAATTGTGATGTTAGAGTGTCAATTTTAGATCTTTCCTGCTTTCTCTTGTGTGCATTTAGTGCTATAAATTTCCCTCTACACACTGCTTTAAATGTGTCCAGAGATTCTGGTATGTTGTATCTTTGTTCTCATTAGTTTCAAAGAATATCTTTATTTCTGCTTTCATTTCGTTATGTACCCAGTAGTCATTCAGGAGCAGGTTGTTCAGTTTCCATGTAGTTGAGTGGTTTTGATTGAGTTTCTTAGTCCTGAGTTCTAGTTTGATTGCACTGTGGTCTGAGAGACAGTTTGTTATAATTTCTGTTCTTTTACATTTGCTGAGGAGTGCTTTACTTCCAATTATGTGGTCAATTTTGGAATAAGTGTGATGTAGTGCTGAGAAGAATGTATATTCTCTTGATTTTGGGTGGAGAGTTCTATAGATGTCTATTAGGTCCGCTTGTTGCAGAGATGAGTTCTATTCCTGGATATCCTTGTTAACTTTCTGTCTCATTGATCTGTCTAATGTTGACAGTGGAGTGTTGAAGTCTCCCATTATTATTGTATGGGAGTCTAAGTCTCTTTGTAAGTCTCTAAGGACTTGCTTTATGAATCTGGGTGCTCCTGTATTGGGTGCATATATATTTAGGAGAGTTAGCTCTTCCTGTTGAATTGATCCCTTTACCATTATGTAATGGCCTTCTTTGTCTCTTTTGATCTTTGATGGTTTAAAGTCTGTTTTATCAGAGACTAGGATTGCAACCCCTGCTTTTTTTTGTTCTCCATTTGCTTGGTAGATCTTTCTCCATCCCTTTATTTTGAGCCTATGTATGTCTCTGCATGTGAGATGGGTCTCCTGAATACAGCAGACTGATGGGTCTTGACTCTTGATCCAGTTTGCCAGTCTGTGTCTTTTAATTGGAGCATTTAGTCCATTTACAATTAAGGTTATATTGTTATGTGTGAACTTGATCCTGTCATTATGATATTAACTGGTTATTTTGCTCGTCAGTTGATGCATTTTCTTCTTACCCTTAATGGTCTTTACATTTTGGCATGTTTTTGCAATGGCTGGTACTAGTTGTTCCTTTCCATGTTTAGTGCTTCTTTCAGGGTCTCTTGTAAGGCAGGCCTGGTGGTGACAAAATCTCTAAGCACTTGCTTATCTGTAAAGGATTTTATTTCTCCTTCACTGATGAAACTTAGTTTGGCTGGATATGAAATTCTGGGTTGAAAATTCTTTTCTTTAAGAACGTTGAATATTGGCCCCCACTCTCTTCTGGCTTGGAGAGTTTCTGCCAAGAGATCTGCTGTTAGTCTGATGGGCTTCCCTTTGTGGGTAACCCGACCTTTCTTTCTGGCTGCCCTTAAGATTTTTCCTTCATTTCAACTTTGGTGAATCTGGCAATTATGTGTCTTGGAGTTGCTCTTCTGGAGGAGTACCTTTATGGCGTTCTCTGTATTTCCTGATTTTGAATGTTGGCCTGCCCTACTAGGTTGGGGAAGTTCTCCTGGATGGTATCCTGAAGAGTGTTTTCCAACTTGGTTCCATTTTCCCCCTCACTTTCCGGCACCCCAATCAGACGTAGATTTGGTCTTTTTACATAATCCCATACTTCTTGCAGGCTTTGTTCATTTCTTTTTCTTCTTTTTTCTTTTGGTTTCTCTTCTCGCTTCATTTCATTCATTTGATCCTCAATCACTGATATTCTTTCTTCCAGTTGTTTGAGTCGGTTACTGAAGCTTGTGCATTTGTCACGTATTTCCCGTGTCATGGTTTTCATCTCTGTCATTTCGTTTATGACCTTCTCTGCATTAATTAGTCTAGCTGTCAATTCTTCCACTCTTTTTTCAAAATTTCTAGTTTTTTTTCGCTGGGTACGTAATTCCTCCTTTAGCTCTGAGAAGTTTGATGGACTGAAGCCTTCTTCTCTCATCTCATCAAAGTCATTCTCTTACCAGCTTTGATCTGTTGCTGGCGATGGGCTGCGCTCCTTTGCAGGGGGAGATGCACTCTTACTTTTGAGTTTCCAGCTTTTCCGCCCTGCTTTTTCCCAATCTTTGTGGTTTTATCTGTCTCTGGTCTTTGATGATGGTGATGTACTAATGGGGTTTTGGTATAGGTGTCCTTCCTGTTTGATAGTTTTCCTTCTGACAGTCAGGACCCTCAGCTGTAGGTCTTTTGGAGATTGCTTGAGGTCCACTCCGTACCCTGGTTGCCTGGGTATCAGCAGCAGAGGTTGCAGAATATAGAATATTGCTGAAAAGCAAGTGTACCTGTCTGATTCTTACTTTGGCAGCTTCCTTTCAGGGGTGTGCTCCACCGTGTGAGGTGTGGTGTGTCAAACTGCCCCTAGTGGGGGATGTCTGTGAGATGAATTCACACGTCATAAAGCAGTTTCTCAGAAAATTTGTTTCTAGTTTTTATGTGAAGATATTTCCTTTTTCCCCATAGACCTCAATGTGCTCCCAAATATACCATCTCAGATTCCACAAAAACAGTGACTATAAACTACTCAATCAAAAGAAAGTTTTAACTATACACAATTAATGCACACATCACAGAGCAGTTTCTTGGAGAGCTTCCTTCCAGTTTTTACCTGAGGAAAATTCATTTTTCACCAAAGGCTTCAATGCACTCCTAAGTATCCCTTATCAGATTCCACCAAAACAGTGATTTCAAATTGCTCAATCAAAAGAGAGTTTTAACCCTATGAGGTGAATGCACACATCGGAGAGCAATTTCTCAGAAAGTTTCTTTCCAGTTTTCATCTGAAGCTATTTCCTTGTTCACCATATGCCTCAATGTGCCAAGAAATGGGACAGACTGAAACATTTCCTGACATGTCTCACAGACTGAAACATTTCCTTTCATTGAGCAGTTTAGTAACACTGTTTTTGTGGAAACTGCATAAGGGTACTTTGGAACGCATTGATGTCTATGGTAAAAACGGAAATATATTCAGACAAAAACTGGAGAAAATTTTCTGAGAATCTGCTTTGTGAAGTGTGCATTCCTCTCACAGAGTTCCACATTTCTTTTCATTGAACAGTGTGGAAACACTGTGTAAAATCTACAAAGGGACATTTCCGAGTGCATTGAAGACAAAAGTAACAAAGGAAATACCTTCAGATAAAAGCTATAAGGAAGCTACCTGAGAAAATCCTTCATGATGCATGCATTCACCTCACAGAGTTAAACCTCCCTTTACATCCTGCAGTTTGGAAACTGTGTCTCTGACAAATCCACGAAGTGGTATTTGGGGACACCTCTTCAAAAACGAGCAAGAAAACCTAGAAGAATTGGATAAATTCCTGGACATATCCACTCTCCCAAGACTAAAACAGGAAGAAGTTGAATCCCTGAATAGACCAATAGCAGGCTCTGAAATTGAGGCAATAATACCAACCAGAAAAAGTCCAGGACCAGATGTATCCACAGCCGAATTCTACCAGAGGTACAAGGAACATCCGGTACCATTCCTTCTGAAACTATTCCAATGAATAGAAAAAGAGGGAATCCTTGCTAACTCATTTTATGAGGCCAACATCATCCTGATATCAAAACCTAGCAGAGACATAGCAAAAAAGAGAACTTTAGACTAATAGCCCTAATGAACATTGATGCAAAAATCCTCAATAAAATACTGGCAAACCGAATTCAGCAGCACATCAAACACCTTATCCACCATGATCAAGTGGGCTTCATCCCTGGGATGCAAGGTTTGTTCAACATATGCAAATCAATAAATGTAATCCAACATATAAACAGAACCAAAGAAAAAAACCACATGACTATCTCAATAGATGCAGAAAAGGCCTTTGATAAAATTCCACAAGCCTTCGTGCTAAAAACTCTCAATAAATTCGGTATTGATGGAACATATCTCAAAATAATAAGTGCTATTTATGACAAACCCACAGCCAATATCATACTGAATGGGCAAAAACTGGAAACATTCCCTTTGAAATCTGGCACAAGACAGGGATGCCCTCTATCACCACTCCTATTCAACATAGTGTTGGAAGTTCTGGCTAGGACAATCAGGCAAGAGAAAGAAATAAAGGATATTCTATTAGGAAAAGAAGAAGTCAAACTGTCCCTGTTTGCAGATGACATGATTGCATATTTAGGAAACACCATCATCTCAGCCCAAAATCTCCTTAAGCTGATAAGCAACTTCAGCAAAGTCTCAGGATACAAAACCAATGTGTAAAATCACAAGCATTCTTATACACCAGTAACAGACAAACAGAGAGTCAAATCGTGAATGAATCCCAATCACAACTGCTTTAAAGAGAATAAAATATCTAGGAATCCAACTTACAAGGGATGTGAAGGACCTCTTCAAGGAGAACTACAAACCACTGCTCAGTGTAATGCAAGAGGACACAAACAAATGGAAGAACATACCATGCTCATGGATAGGAAGAATCAACACTGTGAGAACGGCCATACTGCCCAAGGTAATTTACAATTTCAAGGCCATCCCCATTAAGCTAAAAATGACTTTCTTCACAGAATTGGAAAAAACTACTTTAAAGTTCATATGGAAACAAAAAAGACCCTGCATTGCCAAGACAATCTTAAGCCAAAAGGACAAAGCTGGAGGCATCACACTACCTGACTTCAAATTATACTACCAGGCTACAGTAACCAAAAACAGTACGGTACTGGTACCAAAACAGAGATATAGACCAATGGAACAGAACAGAGCACTCAGAAATAATACCACACATCTACAGCCATCTGATCTTTGACAAATCTGACAAAAACAAGAAATGGGGAAAGGATTCCCTATTTAATAAGTGTTGCTGGGAAAATTGGCTAGCCATAAGTAGAAAGCTGAAACTGGATCCTTTCCAATTCCTAGTACGAAAATTAATTCAAGATGGATTAGAGAATTAAACGTTAGACCAAAAACCATAAAAACCTTAGAAGAAAACCTAGGTAATATCATTCAGGACATAGGTATGGACAAGGACTTCATGTCTAAACACCAAAAGCAACAGCAACAAAAGTTAAAATTGACAAATGGGATCTAATTAAACTAAAGAGCTTCTGCCCAGCAAAATAAACTACCATCACAGTGAACAGGCAGCCTACAGAATGGGAGAAAATTTTCCAATCTACTCATTGGACAAAGGGCCGATGAGTATCCAGAACCTATATGTCCAGAACCTACAAAGAACTCAAACAAATTTACAAGAAAAAAACAAACAACCCCATCAAAAAGTCGCAAAGGATATGAACAGACATTTCTCAAAAGAAGACATTCATACAGCCAACAGACACATGAAAAAATGCTCATCATCACTGGCCATCAGAGAAATGAAAATCAAAACCACAATGAGATACCATCTCACACCAGTTAGAATGGCAATCGTTAAAAAGTCAGGAAACAATAGGTGCTGGAGAGGATGTGGAGAAATAGGAACACTTTTACACTGTTGGTGGGATTGTAAACTAGTTCAACCATTATGGAAAACAGTATGGCGATTACTCAAGGATCTAAAACTAGATGTCCCATATGACCCAGCCATCCCACTACTGGGTATATATCCAAAGGATCATAAATCATGCTTCTTTAAAGACACATGCACACGTATGTTTATTGTGGCACTATTCACAATAGCAAAGACTTGGAATCAACCCAAATGTCCATCTGTGACAGACTGGATTAAGAAAATGTGGCACATATACACCATGGAATACTATGCAGCCATAAAAAATGATGAGTTTGTGTCCTTTGTAGGGACATGGATGCAGCTGGAAACCATCATTCTTAGCAAACTATCACAAGAAGAGAAAACCAAACACCGCATGTTCTCAGTCATAGGTGGGAACTGAACAATGAGATCACTTGGACTCGGGAAGGGGAACATCACTCACTGGGGCCTATCATGGGGAGGGGGGAGGAGGGAGGGATTTCATTGGGGAGTTATTCATGATATAAATGATGAATTGATGGGTGCTAACGATTTGATGGGTGCAGCACACCAACATGGCATAAGTATACATATGTAACAAACCTGCACGTTATGCACATGTACCCTAGAACTTAAAGTATAATAAAAAATAAAAAAATTTAAAAAAGAGTGTTTATCTCTGAGACGTGAATTCACACATCACAAAGAAGTTGTTGACGTAGCTTCTTTCTAGTTTTTATGTGAGATTTCTATTCTCCCCATAGAATTCAAGGCTATTCAAAATATCACTTCTGAGATTCCATGAAAACAGTTCTAGCAAACTACTCTATGAAAGACTAGTGTATCTCTGTGATATGAGTTCAGACATCACAAGAAGTTTCTCAGAAAGCTTCTTTCTGGTTTTTATAGGAGGATATTTCTGGCCTCAATGCGCTCCCATATATATCATTGTAGATCCTGCCAGAAAAGTGTTAGCAAACTTCTCTATGAAAGCAATGTTGTAACACTGTGAGATGAATTCACAGAAAACAAAGCTGTTTCTGAGAAGGCTTCTCTCCAGTTTTTACCTGAGGATATTTCATTATTCACCATGGGATTCAATGTCGTCAAAAATATCACTTTTGAGATTCCACAACAAGAGTGATAGCAAACTCCTCCATGAAAGAGTGGTGTATCTCTGTGACATGAATTCACACATCACAAAGAAGTTACTGAGGGAGCTCCTTTCTAGTTTTTATCTGAGGATATTTCCTTTGTCACCATAGGCTACAATGTGATCCAAAATATCCCTTTGCAGATTCCACAAAACAGTGTTAGCAAGCTGCTCCATGAAAAGTAAGGTGTAGCACTGTGAGGTGAATTCACACATCTCAAAGAAGTTTCTCAGAAAGCTTCTTTCTTGTTTTTTATGAGGATATTCCTTTGTCACCATAGGCTACAATGTGATCCAAAATATCCCTTCTCAGATTCCCCAAAAACAGTGCTACCAAGCTTCTCCATGAAGAGAATCATGTAAATATGTGAGATTAACTCACATGTCAGTAAGCAATTTCAGAGAATGCTTCTTTCTAGTTTTTGTCTAAGGATTTTTTTTTTTTGCCATCATGGGCTTCAATGCTTCCCAAATATTCTATTGCAGATTCCACGAAAAACAGTTTTACCAAACTGCTCCAAGAAAAGAATTGTGCTACTCTGTGAGATGAATACACACATCAGAAAGGAATTTCTCAGAAGGCTTCTTTCTAGTTTTTACGTGAAGGTATTTCCTTTTTCACCATAGGCTGCAAGGTGATCCCAAATATCCCTTCTCACATTTCCCAAAAATAGTGCTATTAAAAGTCTCCATGAAAAGAATGATGTAACTCTGTGAGATGAATTCACAAATCCCAAGCAGTGTCTCAGAAAGCTTCTTTCTTGTTTTTTATGAGGATATTTCCTTTGTCACCATAACACTCAATGTGCTCTGAAATATGTGATTGAAGATTCCAAGAAAACAATATTAGCAAACTGCTCAATGAAAACAACATTGTAACTCTCTGAGATGAATTCACACATCACAAAGCAGTTTCTCAGTAGTTTCTTTCTAATTTTTATGTGAGGATATATCCTTTTTCACCATACGCTCCAATTTACAGATTCCATGAAAGCAGTGTTAGCAAAAATGCTCCATGAAAGGAAACGTGTAGCACTGTGAGGTGAATTCACACATCTCAAAGAAGTTTCTCAGAAAGCTTCTTTCTAGTTTTGTTTTGTGGATATTCCTTTGTCACCATAGGCTTCAAAGCAATCAAAAATATCTTTCCTCGGATTCCCCAAAAACAGTACAACCAAACTGATCCATGAAAAGAATCCTTTAACTCTGTGAGATCAATAAACCCATCACAAATCGGTTTCTCAGAAATATTTTTTCTAGTTTTTATATCAGGATATTTCCTTTGTCACCATAAGCTCCAATGTGCTCCCCAAATATACCATTGCAGATTCCAAGAAAAGAGGGTTAGCAAACTCCTCAATGAAAAGAACAGAGTAACTCTGTGGGATGAATTCACACATCACAAAGCAGCTTATCAGAAAGCTTGTTTCTAGTTTTTTCTGAGGATAATTCATTTTTCAATCTAGTCCACAAATTTCTCTGAAATATCTCTTTGCAGAATAGATGATAACAGCATTAGCAAACTGCTCCATAAAAAGAAATGTGCAACTCTGTGAGATGAATTCACACATCACAAAACAGTTTCTCAGAAAGTTTCTTTCTAGTTATTATGTGAGGATATTTCCATTTTCATCACGTTTCTCACTGTGCTCCTGAATATCTCATTGCAGATTCCGTGAAAAAAATGTTATCAAACTTCTCAATGAAAATAAAGGTGTAACACTGTGAGATGAATTCACCCATCAGAAAGCAGTTTCACAGAAGGCTTCTTTTTGGTTTTTAGCTGGTGATATTTCCTTTGTCACCATAAGCTCCCATGTGCTCCCAAATATCCTATTGCAGATTCCATGAAAACAGTATTATCAATATGCTCAATGGAAACAGCGATGTAAATTTGTGAGAAGAACTCATACATCACAAAGCAGTTTTTCAGAAAGCTACTTTCTAGTTTTTGTCTCAGGATATTTCCTTTTTCACAATAGGCCTCAGTGTGCTCCAAAATATCCCTTTGCAGATTCCACAAAACAGTGTTAGCAAGCTGCTCCATGAAAAGTAAGGTGTAGCACTGTGAGATGAATTCACAAATCACAAAGTAATTTCTCAGAAAGCTGCTTTTTGTTTTTTATCTGAGGATATTTCCTTTGTCACTATAGGCTTCAATGCACTCCCAAATATCCTACTGCACATTCCACAAAAACAGCGTTATCAAACTGCTCAATAAAAAGAACAGTGTAACTCTGTGAGGTGAGTTCACACATCACAAAGTACAGTTTCAGAAAGCTTCCTTCTAGTTTTTATCTGAGGATATTTCCTTTGTCACCATAGGCTTCAATATGATCCCAAATATCCCTTCTCAGATTCCCCAAAAACAGTGCTACCAATCTGATCCATGGAGAGAATCATGTAACTCTGTGAGATGAATTAACACCTCACAAAGCAGTTTTTCAGAAAGCTTATTTCTACTTTTTCTATGAGAATTTTTCCTGTGTCACCATAAGCTTCAGTGCGCTCCAAAATATCCAATTGCAGAATCCAAGAAAACAGTCTTAGCAAACTGCTCAATGAAAAGAACACTGTAACACTGTGAGGTGAATTCACACATCACAAAACAGTTTCTCCAAAAGCTTCTTTCTACTTTTTAACTGAGAATGTTTCCTTTTTCACCATAGGCCTCTATGCACTCCCTTATATCACTTTGCACATTCCTGGAAAACAGTGTTAGAAAGCTGCTCAATGAAAAGAATTGTGTGACTCCATGAGATGAATTCACACATCACAAAGCCGTTTCTCAGGAAG
The DNA here is from genome assembly GCF_009764315.1 of Trachypithecus francoisi. Classification (NCBI taxonomy): domain Eukaryota; kingdom Metazoa; phylum Chordata; class Mammalia; order Primates; family Cercopithecidae; genus Trachypithecus; species Trachypithecus francoisi. The sequence goes on along the minus strand of NW_022680696.1, from coordinate 14,700 downwards.
GTTCTTTTCAGTTCTTGTCTGAGGATATTTTGTTTTTCACCATAACACTGAATGCGCTCCCAAATACCCAATGGCAGATTCCACGGAAAAAGTGTAAGCAAACTGCTCCATGGAAAGAAAGGTGTAACTCTGTGTGGTGAGTTCACACATCACCAAGAAGTTTCTCGGAAAGCTTCTTTCTACTTTTTATCTGAGAATATTTCCTTTGTCACCATGGGCTTCAATGCAGTCCAAATTACCTCTTCCCTGATTCCCCAAAAAGATTACTACCACACTGTTCTATGAAAAGGAAGCTGTAATTCTGCAAGATGAATTAACACACCACGGCCGGGCGCAGTGGCTCAAGCCTGTAATCCCAGCACTTTGGGAGGCCGAGACGGGTGGATCACGAGGTCAGGAGATCGAAACCATCCTGGCTGACACGGTGAAACCTCGTCTCTACTAAAAAAAATACAAAAACTAGCCGGGCGAGGTGGCGGGCGCCTGTAGTCCCAGCTACTCTGGAGGCTGAGGCAGGAGAATGGCGTAAATCTGGGAGGCGGAGCTTGCAGTGAGCTGAGATCCGGCCACTGCACTCCAGCCCGGGCGACAGAGCGAGACTCCGCCTCAAAAAAAAAAAAAAAAAACAGACCACAAAGCATTTTCTCAGAAATCTTCATTCTAGTTTTTATATGAGGTGTTTCCTTTGTCACCATAAGCTTCAGTGTTTTCTGAAAAATCCCTCTGCAGATTCAAAGAGAACAGTGTTAGCAAAATGCTCAATGAAAAGAACAGTGTAAATCAGAGAGATGAATTAACACATCACAAAGTAGTTTCACACATCTCAAATATGATTCTCAGAAAGCTCCTTTCTAGTTTTTGTCTGAGGATATTTCCTTTGTCACCGTTAGCTTCAATGGACTCCAAAATATCCCATTGAAGATTCCAAGAAAACAGTGATCAAAATGCTCAATGAAAAGCACAGTGTAACTTTGTGAGGTGAATTCACACATCCCAAAGCAGTTTCTTAGAAAGCTCCTTTTTGGTTTTTATGTGAGGATATTAAGGTTTTAATCATATTCCACAAGGTACATGTGAATATCCCTTTGCAGATTACACAAAAATAGTGTTACCAAACTCCTCCATGAAAATAAGGTGTAAATCTATGAGACGAATTCACACATCAGAAAGCAGTTTCTCAGAAAGCTTCTTGTTGATTTTTGTCTGAGGATATTTTCTTTATCACCATAGGCTTTAAGGCACTCCCAAATATACTATTACAGATTCCACGAAAACAGTGTTAGCATCTGCTCCATGAAGTAAAAGGTGTAACTCTATGAGATTAATTCACACATCAAAAAGAACTTTCTCAGAATACTTCTTTCTAGTTTTTATCTGAGGATACCTCCTTTGTAACCATAGGCTTCAATGCGATCCAAAATATCCCTTCTCAGATTCCCCAAAAACAGTGCTACAAAACTGCTCCATGAAAAGAATTGTGTAACTCAGTGAGATGAATTCCCAAATCACAAAGTAGTTTCTAAGAAAACTTCTTTCTAGTTTTTTTCTGAGGATTTTTCCTTTTTCACTCTAGTCCACAATTTGCTCTGAAATATCCCTTTGCAGATTAGACGATAACAGCATTAGCAAACTTCTCCATGTAAAGAAAGATGTAACTCTCTGAGATGAATTCACTCATCACAAAAAAGTCTCTCAGAATGTTTCTTTCTAGTTATTATCTGAAGATATTTCCTTTTTCATCACACTTTTCAGTGCGCTCTCAAATATCCCATTGCAGATTCCACAAAAAAAAGTATTATCAAACTTCTCAATGAGAAGAAGGTGTAACTCTGTGAGATGAATTAACCCATCTCAAAGAAGTTTCACAGAAGGCTTCTTTTTGATTTTTAGCTGGTGATATTTTGTTTGTCACCATAAGCTTTCATGCACTCCCAAATATCCTATTGCAGACTCCATGAAAACAATGTTATCAAACTACTCAATGAAAAGTATGGTGTAACTCTGTGAGATGAATTCAAACATCACAAAGTAGTTTCTCAGAAAGCATCTTTCTAGTTTTCATCTGAGGATATTTCCTTTTAAACTATAGGCCTCAAAGTACTCCCAATTTTCCCTTTGCAGATTCCACAAAAACAGTGTAAGAAAAAGGTTCCATGAAAAGAAAGTTATAACTTTGTGAAATGATTTCACACATCACAAAGTACATCCTCAGAAAGCTTCTTTCTAGTTTTCATCTGAGGATATTTAATTGGTAACCATAGGCTTCAATGAAATCCCAAATATCCCTTCTCATATTCCCTAAAAACAGTGCTACCAAAATGATCCATGAAAACAATCATGTAACTGTGAGATGAATTTACAAATCACAAAGTAGTTTCTCACAAAGCAACTTTCTACCTTTTGTCTGAGGATGTTTCCTTTGTCTTCATAAGCTTCAACACACTCTGAAATATCCCATTGCAGATTCCATGAAAACAGTGTTAGCAAACTGCTCAATCAAAAGCATGGTGTAACTCTGTGAGATAAATTCACACATAACAAAGCAGTTCCTCAGAAAGATTCTTTCTAGTTTTTATCTGAGGTTTTTTGTCAGCATAGTTTCAATGCCCTCTGAATTATCCCATTGCAGATTCCATGAAAACAGTGTTAGCACCCTGCTCATTGATAAGAACAGTGTATCTCTGTGAGATGAATTCACACATTACAAAAACTTTCTCAGAAAGCTTCTTTCTAGTTTTTATCTGAGGGTATTTAATTTTCAAAATAGACTTCAATGCAATGCAAAATATAACTTTTCAGATTCCCCAAAAACAGTGCTTCTAAACTGATCCATTAATTGAATCGTTTAACTCTGTGAGATGAAATCACACATTACAAAAACTTTCTCAGAAAGCTTCTTTCTAGTTTTTATCTGAGGGTATTTAATTTTCAAAATAAACTTCAATGCAATGCCAAATATAACTTTTCAGATTCCCCAAAAACAGTGCAACTATACTGATCCATTAATTGAGTCGTTAAACTCTGTGAGATGAAATGACAAATGACAGAGCAGTTTCTCAGAAAATTTCTTTCTAGTTTTTGTCTGAGGATATTTCCTTTGTCACCATAAGCTTCATTGCCATCTGAAATATCCCATTGCAGATTACAAGAAAAGAGTGTTAGTAAACTGCTGCCAGAAAATCAAGGTGTAACTCTGTGAGATGATTTCACACATCACAAAGTATTTTCTCAGAAAGCTTTTTTCTAGTTTTTATCTGAAAATATTTCCTTTATCACAATGGGCTTCAATGTGATTTTAAAAAAATCCTTTCTCAGATTTCTCAAAAACAGTGCTACCAAATTTCTCCATGAAAAGGATCGAGTAACACTGTAAGATGAATTCACAAATCACAAAGCAACTTCTCAGAAAGCTTCTTTCTATTTTTTGTTTGAGGATATTTCCTTTTCACCATAGGTCTCAATATGCTCCTGAATATCCCTTTTTAGATTCCATGACAATAGTGTTAGAAAAGTGTTCCATGAAAAGAAAGGTGTATATCTGTAATGTGAATTCACACATCACAATGCTGTTTTTCAGAAAGCTTCTTTTTGTTTTTATTTTGATGATATTTCCTTTGTCATTGGAGACTTTGATGCACTCCCAAATATCCTATTGTAGAGTCCACAAAAACAGTATTAGCAAACTGCTCCAAGAACAAAGTCATGTAAATCTGTGAGATGAATTCACATGTCACAAAGCAGTTTCTCAGAAAGCTTCTTTCTAGTTTTTATCTGAGGATATTTCCTTTTTCAATATAGGCTTCACTGCGATTCAAAGTATCCCTTTTCAGATTCCCCAAAAAGACTGCTACCAAACTGCTCTATGGAGAGAGTCGTGTAACTCTGTGAGTTGAATTCACACATCCAAAGCTGTTTCTCTGGTAGATTTTTTCTAGTTTTTAACTGAAGATATTTTTTTTCACAATATTCCTCAATGTGTTCTGGAATATCCCACTGCAGATTCCACGAAAAACCTGTTAGCAAACTTCTCAATGAAAAGAATGGTGTTGCCAGGTGCAGTGGCTCATGCCGGTAATCCCAGCACTTTGGGAGGCCAAGGCAGCTGGATCAAAAAGTCAGGAGATCGAGACGATCCTGGCTAAAACTGTGAAACCCCTTCTCCACTAAAAATACCAAAAAAAAAAAAAAAATTAACCAGGCGCAGTGGTGGGCACATGTAGTCCCAGCCACTCAGGAGGCTGAATCAGGAGAATGGCATGATCCCGGTAGGTGGAGCATGCAGTAAGCCGAGATCGTGCCACTGCACTCCAGCCAGGGGGACAGAGCGAGACTCCATCTCAAAAAAAAAAAAAAGAAAACAATGGTGTAACTCTGTAAGATGAATTCACACATCACAAAGCAGTTTCATAGAAAGCTTACTATTGTTTTTTATCTGAGAGTATTTTCAATACTCTCCAAAACATCCTATTGCAGATTCCACAAAAACAGTGTTATCAAACTGCTCAATTAAATGAATGGTGTAACTCTGCACGATGAATTCACACATCACGGTGCATTTTCTCAGAAACATTCTTTCCAGTTTTTATCTGAGGATATTTCCTTTTTCAGTATCAGCCTCAATGCGCTCCCACATATCCCTTTGCAGATTCCATGAAACCAGGGTTATCAAACTCCTCCATGAAAAGAAAGGTGTAACACCGTGAGGTGAATTCACACATCACAAAGAACTTTCTCAGAAAGCTTCTTTCTAGTTTTTATCTGAGGATATTTCCTTTGTCATGATAGGCTTCAATTCCATCCAATATATCCCTTCTGAGATTCCCCAAAAACAGTTCTACCAAACTGATTCATGAAAAGAATGATGTAACTCTGTGAGATGAATTAACACAGCACAAAGCAGTCTCTCAGACAGATTTTTTTTCTAATTCATACATGAGGATATTTCCTTTGTCACCATAATCTTCAATGTGATCTGAGCTATCCCTTTGCAGATTCCAAGAAGATAGTGTTAGCAAACTGCTCAATGAAAAGAAGAGTGTAACTCTGTGAGACTAATTCACACATCACAAAGCAGTCTCTCAGAAAGCTTCTTTCTAGTTTTCATCTGAGGATATTTCCTTTGTCATCATAGGCTTCAATGTAATCAAAAATACCCCTTCTCAGATTCCTGAAAAACAGTGCTACAAAACTGCTCTACAAAATGAATTGTGTAACTCTGTGAGATTAATTAACCCATCACAAAGCATTTTTATATGATGATGTTTCCTTTGTGTTTTTGAGGATATTTCCTCTAGTTTCTATATGAGGATATATCCTTTGTCACCATAAGTTTGAATGCCCTCTGAAATATCCCAATGCAGATTGCAAGAAAACAGTATTAGCAAACTGCTGAAAGAAAAGAACAGTGTAACTCTGTGAGATGAATTCACACATCACAAAGCAGTTTCTCAGAAAGTTCTTTTAGTTCTTATCTAAAGATATTTCCTTTGTCATCACAGGCTTCAATGTGATCCAAAATATCCCTTCTCAGATTCCCTTAAAACAGTGCTACCAAACTGATCTATGAAAAGAGTAGTGAAACTCTGTGAAATGAATTCGCACATCAAAAAGTTGTTTCTCAGAAAGTTTCTTTCTAGATTTTACCTCAGGATATTTCCTTTATCACCATAGGCTTCAATGTGATACAAAATATCCCTTATCAGATACCCAAAAGAGTGCTACCAAACTGTTCCATGAATAGATTGGTGTAACTCTGTGAGATGAATTCACTTATCACAAAGCTGTTTCTCAGAAGACATCTTTCTAGTTTTTTTCTGAGGATATTTCCTTTTTCACCATATTCCTAAGTGCACTCCTGAATATCCCATTGCAGATTAATCGAAAAAAGTGTTAGCAAACTTCTCAATGAAAAGAACAGTAAAACTCTGTGAGATGAATTCACACATCACAAAGAAGTTTCACAGAAAGCTTCTTATTGGTTGATATCTGAGGATATTCCTTTTCCACCATAGGCTTCAATGCGCTCCCAAATAACTTCTCTCAGATTCCACGAAAGCAGTGATGCCAGATTGCTCAATCAACAAAAAGGTAAAACTCTATGATATGAATACATGCATCATGAAATCATTTCTCTAGTATCTCCTCTACAGCTTTTATCTGAAGTTATTTCCTTTTTCAACATAAGCCTCTAGGAGCTCCCCAATATCCCTTTGCAGATTCGATAAAAACAGTGCTACCAAACTGCTCAAATAAAGCAAAGGTGTAACTCTGTGTGATGAATTCACAAACCACAAAAAGGTTTCTCAGAAAGCTTCTCTTTCGTTTTTATATTAGGATATTTTCTTTCTCACCAGAGACTTCAATTCAATCCAAAATATCCCTTCTCAGATTCCCCAAAAACACTGCTACCAAACTACCCATGAAAAGTATCGTGTAACACTATGAAATGAATTAACACATCACAAAGTGATTTCTCAGAAAGCTTCTTTCTAGTTTTACCTGAGGATATTTCCTTTGTCATCATAAGCTTCAAGGCACTCCGTAATATCCCACTGCAGACTCCAAGGAAACAGTGTAAGCAAAATGCTCAATGCAAGGAACAGTGTAACTCTGTGAGATGAATTCACACGTGACTAAGGAATTTCTCAAAAAACTTCTTTCTAGTTTTTATCTTAGGATAGTTACTTTTTCACCATAGGTCTCAATGTGCTCCCAAATATCCCTTTGCAGACACCACGAAAACAGTGCTAGCAAACTGCTCCATGAAAAGGAAGGTGTAACTCTGTGACATGAATTCACACATCACAAAGAACTATCTCAGAAAGCTACTTTCTAGTTTTTATCTGAGGATATTTCCTTTGTCACCAAAGGGATCAATGCGATCCAAAATATAACTTCTCAGATTCCCCAAAAACAGTGCTACCAACTGCACCATGAAAAGAATCGTGTAACTCTGTGAGATGAATTCACAATCACAAAGCAGTTTCTCAGAAAACTTCTTTCTATTTATTGTCTGAGGATATTTCCCTTTTCACCATTTGCCTCAGTTTGATCGCTAATATCTTTTTGCAGATTCCACGAAAATAGTCTTAGTGAACTGCTCCATGAATAGAAAGGTGTAAATCATTGAGATGAATTCCCACATCTCAGAGTAGTTTCTCAGAAAGCTTCTTTTTGGTCTTTGAAGATATTTCCTTTGTCACAGTAGGCTTCAATGCGCTCCCAAATATCCTATTGCCAATTCCATGAAAACAGTTTTATCAACTGCTCCAAGAGAAGAACAGTGTAACTCTATGAGATGAATTCACGCATCACAAGAAGTTTCTCAGAAAGTTTCTTTCTAGTTTTATCTGAGGATATTTCCTTGTCACCATAGGGTTCAATACAATCCAAGGTAACCCCTCTCAGATTCCCCAAAAACAATGCTGTCAAACTGCTCCATGAAAAGAATCATGTCACTCTGTGAGATGAGTTCACAAATCACAAAGCAGTTATTCAGAAAGCTTCTTTCAGTTTTTTGTCTGAGGATATTTCCTTTTTGACCAAAGGCTTAAATGTGCTCCAAAATATCCCTTTGCAGATTCCCCAAAAGATTGCTACAAAAATGCTCAATGAAAAGAACACTGTAACTCTGAAATAAATTCACACATCAGAAAACATTTCCTCAGAAACTTCTTTCTAGTTTTTATATGAGGTTATTTCCTTTTTTACCTTAGGCTTCCATGTGCTCTGAAATGTAACATTTTAGTTTCCACGGAAACAATGTTAGCAAACTTCTCAATGAAAATAACAGTGTAACTCTGTGAGATGAATTCACACATCACAAAGCAGCTTCTCAGAAATCTGCTTTCTAGTTTTTATCTGAGGATATATTCCTTTGAGGATATAACCTCAAAGCCCTCCGAAGTATCCCTTTGCAGATTCCATGAAAACAGTGTTAGCAAATGGCTCCATGAAAAGAAAAGTGTAACTCTGTGAGATGAATTCACGCATCACAAAGAATAATCTAGAAAGCTTCTTTCTAGTTTTTATCTGAGGATATTTCCTTTGTAACCATAGGCTTCATTGCAATCCAAAATATCCCTTCTCAGATTCCCCAAAAACAGTGCTGCCAAACTGATACAAGAAAGTAGTCATGTAAATCTTTGAGATGAATTAACACATCACAAAGCAGTTACTCGGAAAACTTCTTTCTAGCTTTTATAGGAAGGTATTTCCTTTGTCCCCATAAGCTTCAATGTGCTCTGAAATGTCCCACTGTAGATTCTAAGAAAACAGTGCTAGCAAAGTGCTCGATGAAAAGAGCAGTGTAAATCTGTGACATGAATTAACATATCACAAAGCAGTTACTCAGAAAGCTTCTTTCTAGTTTTTCTCTGAGGATATTTCTTTTTCACCATAGGCCTCAATGCCCTCCCATATGTCCCTTTGCAGATTCCATGAAAACAGTGCTAGATAACTGCTCCATGCAAAGAAAGGTGTAACTCTATGAGATGAATTCACGTATCACAAGACAGTTTCTCAGAATGCTACTTTTTGATTTTTATCTGAGGATATTTCCTTTCTCACCATAGGCTCTAATGTGCTCTCAAATATCCTATTGCAGATACCACAAAAACAGTGTTATCAAACTGCTCGATGAAGGGAACAGTGTAACTCTCTGAGATGAGTTCACACATGACAAAGAACTTTCTCAGAAAGCTTCTTTCTAGTTTTAATCTGAGGATATTTCCTTTCTACCAAGGATTAAATGTGATTCCAAATATCCCATCTCAGATTCCCCCAAAAACAGTGCTACCAAATTGAACCATGAAAAGAATTGTGTAAATGTGTCAGATGAATTATGACATCAGGAAGCAGTTTCCCAGAAAGCTTCTTTCTAGTTTTTATATGAGGATACTTCCTTTATCACCATAGGATTCAATGTGCCTATGTCCCTTTGCAGATTCCACGAAAACAGGGCTAGATAACTGCTCCATGAAAAGAAAGGTGTAACTCTATGAGATGAATTCACACATCACAAAGCAGTTTCTCAGAAAGCTTTCTAGTTTTGATCTGAGGATATTTCATTTGTCATCATAGGCTTCAATGCGATCCAAAATATACCTATGCAGATTCCATGAAAACAGTGTTAGCAAACTGCTCTATGAGAAGAAAGATGTAACCCTCTGAGATGAAAAACACATAACAAAGAACTTTCTCAGAATGCTTCTGTCTAGTTTTGATTTGAGGATATTACCTTCGACACCATAGGCTTCAATGCAATCTAAAATATCCTTTCTCAAATTCCCCAAAAACGGTGCTAGCAAACTGATCCATGAAAAGGATCACGTAACTCTGTGAGATAAAATTAGAAATCACAAAGCAATTTCTCAGAAAGCTTCTTTCTAGTTTTCATATGAAGATGTTTACATTGTCACCATAAGCTTCAATGCGGTCCGAAATATCCCATTGAAGATTCCCAGAAAACAGTATTAGTAAACTGATCAATGAAAGGAAGAGTGTAAATCGGTGAGATGAATTCAGACATCACAAGTTTCTCAGACAGCTTCTTTCTAGTTTTTATCTGAGGACATTACCTTTTACATCATATTCTTCAATGCACTCCCAAATATCCCTTTGCAGATCCAACGAAAACAGTGTTACCAAACTGCTGCATGAAAGAAAAGTGTAATTCTGTGAGATGAATTCACACATCACAAAGAAGTTTCTCAGAAAGCTTCTTCTTGGTTTTTATCTGAGGATATTCCTTTTTTCACTAAAGGAATAATTGCGCTCCAAAATGTCCCATTCCCGACACTGTGAGATTAATTCACATATCATGAAGAACTTTCTCAGAAAGCTTCTTTGTAGTTTTTATCTAAGGATGTTTCATTTGTCACCATTGATTTCAATGCGATCCAAAATATCCTTCCTCTGATTCCCAAAAAATAGTGCTACCAAACTAATGCATGAAAAAAATCATGTAACTCTGTGAAATGAATTAACAATTCACAAAGCGGTTTCTCAGAAAGCTTGTTTTTAGTTTTAATCAGAGGATATTCCCTTGTCTCCATAAGCTTCAACATGATCCAAAATATCCCTTATCAGAATCCCCCAAAAACAGTGCAACCAAACCGCTCCATGAAAAGCAATGTGTAACTCTGTGAGACAAAGTCACAAATCACAAAGCAGTTTCTCAGAAAGCTACTTTCTGGTTTTTGTTTGAGGATATTTCCTTTGTCACCATAAGCTTCAATGTGCTCCGATATATCACATTGCAGATTCCAAGAAAATTGTGTTAGCAAACTACTTAATGAACTGAACAGTGTAACTCTGTGAGATGAATTCACACATCACAAAAGTTTCTCAGAAAGCTTCTTTGCGGTTTTTTCCTGAGGCTATTTACTTTTTCACCATAGGCCTAAATTTGCTCCCAAATATTCCTTTTCAGATTCCATGAAAACAGTGTTAGCAAACGGCTCCATGAAAAGGAAGGTATAACTATATGAGATGAATTCACACTTCCGAAGGAACTTTCTCAGAAGGCTTCTGTCTAGTGTTTATCTGAGGATATTCCCTTTGTCACCACAGGCTTCTTTGTGACCCAAAATATTCCTTCTCAGATTCCACAAAAACACTGCTAACAAACTGCCCCATGAAAAGAATTGTTTAACTCTGTGAGATGAATTAACAATTCACAAAGCAGTTTTTCAGAAAGCTTCTTTCTAGTTTTTGTCTGACGATATTTCCTTTGTCACCATAAGCTTCAATTTGGTCCGAAATATTCCATTGCAGATTCCAAGAAAACAATGTTAGCAATATGCTCAATGAAAAGAACAGTGTAACTCTGTGAGACGAATTGACACATCACAAAGCAGTTTCTCAGAAAACTTTTTTTTTTATCTGAGGGTATTTCCTTTGTCACCATAGGCTTCAATGCGCTCCCACATATCCTATAGCAGATTCCATGAAAACAGTGTTATCAAACTGCTCAATGAAAAGAAAGTGTAACTCTATGAGATGAATTGACACATCACAAAGCAGTTTCTCAGAAAGCTTTCTAGCTTTTATCTGAGGATATTTCATTTGTCACCATAGGCTTAAATGTGATCCAAAATATACCTATGCAGATTCCATGAAAACAGTGCTAGCAACGGCTCAATGAAAAAAATGTATAACATTGTGAGATAAAAAAACATATCACAAAGAACTTTGTCAGAAAGTTTCTTTCTAGTTTTTATCTGAGGATATTTCCTTTGTCACCATAGTCTTCAAAGCGATCCAAAATATCCCTTCTCAAATTCCAAAATACCATGCTAACAAACTGATTTATGAAAAGAATTTTGTAACTCTGTAAGATGAAATTACAAATCACAAAGTGGTTTCTCAGAAAGCTTCGTTTTAGTTTTTATATGAGGATGTTTACATTGTCACCATAAGCTTCAATGTGTTCCAAAATATCCCATTGAAGATTCCTAGAAAACAGTGTTAGCAAACTTATCAATGAAAAGGACAGTGCAACTCGGTGAGATGAGTTCACACATCATAAAGCAGTTTCTTAGAAAGTTTCCTTCTAGTTTTTATCTGAGGATACTTCCTTTTTCTCCATAGGCCTCAATGCTCTCCAAAGATCCCTCTGCAGATCCCAGGAAACCAGTGTTAGCAAACTGCTACATGAAAAGAAACGTGTAACTCTGTGAGGTGAATTCACACCTCCTAAAGAAGTTTCTCAGAAAGCTTCTTTCTGGTTTTCATCTGAGGGTATTTAATTTAACACTATAGGCCTCTTTGCACTCTCAAATATCCCTTTGTGGATTCCTAGAAAACAGTGTTAGCAAACGACTCCATGAAAAGAAAGGTGTGCCTCTGTGAGATGAATTCACACTTCACAAAGGACTTCCTCAGAAAACTTCTGTCTCGTTTTTATCTAAGGCTGTTTCCTTTGTCACCATTGGCTTCAATTCAATCCAAAATATCCTTCCTCGGATTCCCCAAAAACAGTGCTACCAAACTGCACAATGAAAAGAAAGGTGTAACTCTGTGTGATGAATTCACCATCACAAAGCAGTTCTTTGTGAAAACAGAAAGCGTCTTTATAGTTTTTATCTGAGGATATTTCCTTTTTCACCACAGGCCCCAAGGTGCTCCCAAATATCCCTTTGCAGATACCAAGAAACAGTGTTAGCAAACGACTCAATAAAAAGAACAGTGTAACTCTGTTGGATGAATTCACACGTCAGAAAGCAGTCTCTCAGAAAGCTTCTTTCTAGTTTTTATATTAGGATATTTATTTTGTCTCCATAAGTTTCGATGCACTCCAAAATATCAGAATGCATATTCCAAGAAAAAACTGAAAGCAAACTGTTCAATGCAAAGAACAGTGTAAGTCTGTGAGATGAATTCACACATCACAAAGCTTTTTCTCAGAAAGCTTGTTTCCAGTTTTTATCTGAGAATATTTCCTTTTTCACCATAAACTTCAATGAACTCTGAAATATCCCTTTGCAGATTCCAAGAAAACAGTGTTAGCAAATTGCTCAATGAAAAGAACAGTGTAACTCTGTGAGATGAATTCACACATCAGAAAACGGTCTCTCAGAAAGCTTCTTTCTAGTTTTTATATGAGGATTTTTTGTTTGTCTCCATAAGCTTCAGTGCACTCTGAAATATCAGAATGCAGATTCCAAGAAAACAGTGTAAGCAAACTGCTCAATGCAAAGAACAGTGTAAGTCTGTGAGATGAATTCACACATCACAAAGCTGTTTCTCAGAAAGCTTGCTTCCAGTTTTTATCTGATGATATTTCCCTTTTAACCATATTCCTCAAGGCACCATGGAATATCCCATTGCAGATTCCACGAGAAAAGTGTTAGCAAACCTGTTGATGAAAATACCGGTGTACCTCTGTGAGATAAATTCACACATCAAAAAGCAGTTTCTCAGAAATCTTCTCTCTAATTTTTATCTGAGGATATTTCCTTTGTCACCGTAGACTTCAATATGATCCAAAGTATCCCTTCTCAGATTCCCCAAAATAGTGCTACCAAATTTCTCCATGGAAAGAATGGTGTAATTCTGTGAGATGAATTCACACATGACAAAGAAGATAATCAGAATGTAACTTTATAGGCCTGAAGGCACTCGCAAATATCCCTTTGCAGTTTCCACAAAAACAGTGTTAGCAAACTGCTCATGAAAAGAAAGTGCAACTCTGTGAGATGAATTCACACATCAAAAAGTAGTTTCTCAGAAATCTTCTCTGTAATTTATCTGAGGATATTCCTTTATCACAAGGTTCAATGCATTTATAATATCCTTCTCAGATTACCCAAAAACACTGTTACTAAACTGATCCATGAAAAAGGATTGTGTAACTCTGCGAGATGAATTAACACATCACAAAGGAGTCTCTCAGAAAGCTTCTTCTTTTTTTTATCTTAGTATATTTCCTTTGTGACCATAGGGTTCACAGCACTTACAAATATCCCTTTGCAGATTCCACAAAAAACAATGTGAGCAAACTGCTTAAAGAAAAGAACGGTTTAACTCTGTGAGTTGAATTCACACATCATGAAGCAGTTTCTCGAAAGATATTTCTAGTTATCATCTGAGGATACTTCCTTTTTCACTATAGGCCTCAATGTGCTCCGAATCTCCCTTTGCAGATTAAACAAAAACAGTGTTAGCAAACTGTTGCATGAGAAGAATGGTAGAAATCTGTAAGATGAATTCACACATCACAAAGAACTTTCTCAGAAAGCTTCTTTCTAGTTTCTATTGAGGATATTTCCTATGTCACCATAGGCTTAAATATGATCGAAAATATTCCTTCTCAGATTCCCCAAAGTTGTGCTACCAAACTGTTCCATGAAAAGAAGGGTGTAACTCTGTGAGATGAACTCAGACATCACAAAGCAGTTTCTCAGAAAAATTCTTTCTAGTTTTTATCTGAAGATATTTCCTTTTTCACCATAGGTCTCAATACACTCCCAAATATCCCTTGCAGATTCCAGGAAAACATTGTTAGCAAACTGCTCCATGAAAATGAAGATGTAACTCTGTGAGATAAATTAACACATTAGAAAAAAACTTTCTCAGATAACTTCTTTTTATTTTTATCTGAGGATATTCCTTGGTCACCGCAGTCTTTAATGCAAAACAAAATATTCCTTCTCAGATCCCCAAAATCACTGCTACCAAACTGATCCATAAAAAGGATCATGCAACACAGTGAGATGAATTAACACATCACAAAGCAGTTTTCGGAAAGATTCTTTCTAGTTTAACTGAGGATATTTCCGTTTTCACAATAGGCCTCAAAGCATTGCCAAATATCACTTGTCAGATTCCATGAAAGCAGTGTTAGCATATGGCTCCATGAAAAGAACCATCTAACTCTGTGAGATAAATTCACACATCACAAAGACTTTCACAGAAAACTTGTTTCTAGTTTTTATCTGGGGGTATTTCCTTTGTAAACCTACGGTTCAGTGTGGTCCAAAATATCCCTTCTCAGATTCACCAAAAACAGTGCTACCAAATTACTCCATGAAAAGAATCGTACAACTCTGGGAGATGAACTAACACTTCAGAAAGAGGTTTCTCTGAAAGATACTTTCTAGTTTTTATATGAGGATATATCCTTTGTTGCCATAGCTTCAATGTGCTCCAAAATATCAGACTGCAGATTCCAAGTCAACAGTGTAAGCAAAACTGCTC